>NW_020447675.1:1144079-1192169 GCF_003343035.1 Apteryx rowi
GAGGCGGCGGCCCGCGCCCTGCGCGCCGGCTCCATCCGCGGGGTTTGCTTGGCTGAGACGCGGGACTTTCTTCTTTGGTTTTATTTTTTTCCCTCTCGTTTGAACTTCTGTTTTCACGCTAAACTTCCTTCCCGCTTCACCTCCCAATTCTGACTCCGACTTTTTTTTTTTATTACTATTTTTTGGACCCGCTCTCGCTGTTGCTCGCCTCCCCAGCGGTGGCGCGGGCATCATGTCCTTCGACCCCACCTTCATGCCACCTGCCAACAGCTCCACCAATGGGACCGCCAGCGAGGGCGGGAAGCCCCCCACCATCCCCACCGTCATGTTCATCTTCGGCGTGGTGGGCAACCTCATAGCCATCGTGGTGCTCTGCAAGTCCCGGAAGGAGCAGAAGGAGACCACTTTCTACACGCTGGTCTGCGGGCTGGCGGTCACCGATCTTTTGGGGACCTGCCTGGTGAGTCCAGTCACTATTGCCACTTACCTGCAGAATCGTTGGCCAGGGGGACCAGCGCTGTGTGAGTACAGCTCCTTCATCCTCCTCTTCTTTGGACTCTCTGGCCTCAGCATTATCTGTGCCATGTCTATAGAGAGGTACCTGGCCATCAACCATGCCTATTTCTACAACCATTACGTAGATAAGAAGCTGGCAGGGCTCACGCTCTTTGCCATCTATGCTTCCAATGTGCTGTTCTGCGCCCTCCCCAGCATGGGGCTCAGCAAATCTACCTTGCAGTACCCCGACACTTGGTGCTTCATAGACTGGCGAGCAAAGCAGGCCACTCATGCGGCATATTCCTACATGTACGCTGGCTTCAGCTCCTTCCTCATCATGGTCACGGTGATCTGCAACATCCTGGTGTGCGTGGCCCTAATTCGCATGCACCGCCAGTTCATGCGGCGCACATCCTTGGGGACAGACACCACCTCCAGCCGCTTATCTGACTTTCGCAGACGCCGGAGCTTCCRTCGGATGGCCGGAGCAGAGATCCAGATGGTTATTCTGCTTATTGCCACTTCCCTGGTTGTGCTCATCTGCTCCATTCCTCTGGTGGTGAGTAACATTGTGCAACTCCTTTTCCATCATCCACACTACTGAGTCTTTTCTCCTCCTAGTCTGTAGGACAGAATCTCATTTAGCCAGTACTGCTAACTGTCAGAATAATTTTAATGCAGCTAGCGTACGTAAATGGTGATATAAAATTGTATTAACTTACATTTACCACAAGAAAAGAAACACACTTATCCCAGATTCTAGGCTCCTTTGATTGCTTAAAATTCAGTGCCAACAATTCTTAATAAATTTTTCACTGTTTAAGCGGAATCCACACAGCAGAAATCCTAGTGAGGGCTCAAGGCACTTTAAAGTTCACTTCTAAAATTAATTCGTGATGAGTGAGGCTTGGGGCTAGCCTGCACTTCTGGATGTTTATTGTGTTTTTAAAATGTGCACGCTGTTGCTGAAGGGAACAGCATTCCTTACTATGCAGAAGGAGAGAGTTGTGTTCACATGGCATCACCAACATACTTAATGCTTCACACCCCAGCACGAAACAGAGCTTCCTGCCCTGAGGAATTCACTGTCTTTGGGGTAGATCCCACATTCTTACATCCCTCAACAAGCCCCCCAGGGAGGGAGGGCTAAAAGCAGTAGAACCACTTGTTGGTATAATTTGCAGTTAAGAGAGAGTTGCAAGAATCCGACCCACATAAGCCTGGAGATCACACTGAAATGTCAGACAACCTTACCACTAATCACTTGCTAATTTCCTGAAACAGCTGATACTATAACTGTCATTAACTGAACATGCAGGATCCACTTTCTTATATTCGTCTATCTTATCCCCAAGGAAGGGGGGGCGGGGGGGGAATACAGCTCCAGCCTCAGTTCCTGCTTGCCACCCATCATAATAAAACTTGGTGAATTTCTCTCCTCTTCTGGCTCACAGACGTTAAACAAACAATTGGCTTGCCATATTCGCCATCTTCCAAAACACAGTTTAGGGAGCCAAGCAGTAGCTTTAGACAAAAAGTGGTTTTAGAAGATGGATAATTATAAGGGAATTTATTGTAGGTAGGAACTATTCTGCAGGTGCCCCACAGTAGAGGGGTTATGATGTGTGTGTGAAATACAATTGGCCAACTAGTAGTGAGGAAAAAAAATTGCATATAATGCAATATGGAGGTTTAGAAAAATAAGTCCGAAAGGGAGTTTGAGAGGTCAGTGAGTCCATCCCCCTGCTCCAAAGGAGGGTGTAATTGTAAGGGTCAGGCTAGTTTTGCCACATTACTAACATATACAGAAGCCAGTGAAGTGTGGCTTTGCTGGAGTACCAGCTTTCCGGCTGTCGCTAAAGTCTCTTGTCCTTCAGCGTTGTCATTTCATGTTGCGCCATGGCATAACTGAGCACGTTGCCATGTGCTTATTGCTTGTCATCRAAAGGAAATCGAAATGTGCTGTTTGAGTTGCATACAGGGTGTCTCCAAGAGGTACATGTCTGTTAGATCTAGGAACGGCGCACAAACTGTTCTGCAGTCCAATGCCAGAAACTTCACGGTTAAGCCAGCTTGCCACCGCAGGAGGCATTGGGTCACAGACTGGCCAACCCTGGACAGTGCCTCTGGGTGGACAGTACTTAATTTGATTAATCTAATATTGTAACAGTCATTTCACAAAAGAACAATATTGTATTTTCAGAAGAGATGCTGGTAAACGCAGAGAATAGCTTCTGGGAATTAAATACAGTGTTGTAAGACGATACAGGATATCAGTTAATGGACTCCAGCAGTTCTAGAAAAAACAAAGCCTGTATCCCCTGGAGGAACGGCTAGAGGAAGGTTGAGAAGTCTGAATATAAAATACAAAATGAAATTGTTCATATTCATTAGGAGCTAGGTAGTCTCTTACAGAGTAGTTAAAAAGGAGGGAGGGGCTACCAGAAAGGGAACTAGATTGCTGACAATTAAAATTAATGAACCTGGGTGGGGCAAAAGGTTTATTATTTAAACAGTTGCTGGTGGAAAACTTGCATGTATCAGGTGGTGTGTGAAGGTGCAGGTGATGAAGTTCTGTAGTTCTCTCAGACCTTGATTTCCACTACTTTGAAAGGCACATTGTGACCTTGGAACTGTTCACATGTGTTAGCTTTCCACAGGTAAAGCAGCACACCTTTTCTGTATGTAAGATGAGGTTAAAGACTTCACTTAGATGCATGATATTTAAAAAAAAAAAAAAAACTTTTTTAAAAAAGAAAACCAAAAAAACCCCACATATAGATTAATCATTACGGAGTCCAGTATGGTGAAGTTACTTTATAATAAAAGTAGTTTGTCTTAAGTCATTTGTCTCCCCCTGTGAGAAAAAGCTATAACCATATTATGCATGTTTATACCACAGTGTACTACTGTGCGAACTGCTCCATGCTACTCCCTCTGCTGTTGTATATAGATTGAGTTTATGATTTCCAAAATAAACTAAGAAGTAGTCACAGAAGTAATATCTTTATGTGGTAAGTCCTTAGAAAGAGCCACTAGCAGAGAGAGGAAGATCACTAATATATATGTACATTTTTATGACTCAGAGGAGTTCTTCAGAATTAACTAGAGAGCCCTTACTGCAAATGAGGGGCTCATTTATAACAAGAAAGCCTGGCAAACAAAACGAACGTGCAAGTAGTAAGGTGGTGGTGGCACAGTTCAGTTACATAAAGCAGGCACAGAGGGTACTTTGTTACTGAAATTTTCTGATGGGCTGATTTCCTACTGATGATTTAAACTGAATAAACTATAATTTAAGTCAAAGCAAAGCAACTTCTGAAAGAGATGTGAAGCTCTAACTTTTTTATAACAAACCCTTTCGTAAGTTAATGAAATTGTAGACAGAAATAATCCAGGGGGCTATATTTATTAGGGTTTAACAAAAAATCTTAAAGTCTTGAAATATTAACCCTGAAATAGTAAGCAAAGGTTTGTCTTGAGTTAGTGTTTAATGAGCAGCAAGCTGAGTCACAGAGAACGGCAGTTTTTAATAATGAGATACTCCAGTGCTCAGTTGAAGTTGTTAGTATTTTAGTGATTTATTCAGAAAATCAGCAAATTCTTGATGACAGGTGCTGTAACAAAATTATGAAGGATTGTGTAAAACTGAATGAACCTGACAGAACTGAAGGCTGATCAAATTTATCCAGGATAACATTGAAAGAAATATATATTAGTGAAAGTAAACTTGCCATATAACTTGATGTGTTGTCAATGTGCAGGAAAGTGATATGGAAGGCATGAGGAAGAATCTGGCAATAGTTTAAAAATGAAATAAGGAAAAAAAAAAAAAGACAAATGTGTGCTGGGCTCTTACCTGCACTCCACTTTGGTTATCTCGCCTTTTAAAAGATTGTGATTTTTTAGAAAATAGTATCAGATATAGTTAGAAGTAGGGAATAAGTTATATTAGGAGGGAGTTTATCAGGAATATAGTAGAAATTATTATCCAGTCTTCAAAAAAAATCTGTTTCAAGAATAAATAGGCACATACTAGTCAAACTCTGATTCACTGTAATTCAGTCTGTCAGATACTGTTACATTTTTAAGGACATGATCATTTTCTGATCCTGACCACTGAAAATTGTTGTTAAATTAGGGTGAAATAGAAGATAAAATACCATATGTCAGCATGTACATCTGGTTTATCACATGAAAGAACTAGGAGTTTGTAACTTAATGTTTAATTGATCTAAAAGTTTGGATTTTGTATTGGTTTGGTTTGTCTTTTTTTCTCTGCGGTATCAGGGACTGTCCACAGCCAAGAGCAAGGTGGCAGACATGATTTTTGAGCAATGGGGTGATTTCTTACAGCAGGCACCAAGCCCTTGGAGGACAAAGGTTATTGGCTTGTAGAGCTGAAAAACTTGTTTCCTGCTTACTACTGTACAGTTTTTAAATCTATCCTATCAGTATGTGTGGACATGTATTATGAGAACAGGTGGAAACTATGAAGACAACTACTCTAATTATTTTGTGACAGTAACTATACAAGTCACTTGACAGTACCTCATAGGAATAGAAATTGTGATTTGCATTTATATTTTGTGTTAAAAAAAAAAAAATCACGCAGGGCTATGATCCTACAACTACCTGTCACTTGAGGATAAACTTAACATGGTTGCAAACAAACTGCTAATACTTTTAAAACATATTGCCTGAATCCTACAGCTACAAAGGTAACAAATACAAAACTCACTCTGTGGGATTTTTTTTCTCCTAGTTTGCTTCTTTCCTCAGTTAGGATTTCACATTGCACATATTCAAGCATCAGATTAGCTAACATATGAAGTAATGGATTCCAGTGACTGGGCGTTTATTTAAAAGATACGAGACAAAATCTTCTATCATGCGATATGCTGTAACAGAAGACTTGTAGCCAAAACAGGATATACATCTCACTGTTCTTGTAGATGATAAATTAGTAAATGCTGTTTCACCAGTATGTGAAGAAATTAAAAAAATGATACAGGCTAATTTTTACCATATTTTGATTAAGACTTAATCCAAGCAATAGGCCTGAATTGATGAATGCATCTAACATTTTGGGGGGCTTGTAATAAGAGATGGCATAACCTCTGTGTGCAGTCCAAAGTTTTCACTACATAGGTCCATATTAGGAATCTTTTACCTACACATCACGCACCTGTCAAAAGGAAATAAAGTGTACAGAGATAACAAAGTAAGATGTGCTGCGCAATTAGACATTGTCCTTTTCAGCCACAGGGTCAGTACTTAAAGACATTTACGTCTTTCAGTAAACTCCGCCAGACAGAGAAAGGTGAATTAGATACCTGCATTTCAGATGTTGCTTATCAAAACAACAGTCCCACTATTAAATCTCTAATGTGTAACTATAGCTACATTTAAAAAAAAAACCAAAAAACCCCAGATCTCTGAAGTTGGACTGTGTACTTCTTCAGCTACCAAAGTATACCTTCTGGTTCTGTGATCTGGGTGAATTTATCAGTAAATACCCCTCCCTATCACTCCTCTAATCTTCCTGGTAATGAGTGCATTTAGTCGTATTAGCTTTTGAAAGGCCTCCACTCCCACAATACTGTCCTTTGGACTCAGCTCTAAGGGCAGGTACCTGGTTCAATAGCAATGATCAAATGGTCAAATATGTAGGAGCATTTACACACCTCCAGGATGTATTCCTCTGCACAAGAAAAATCTCCTTACAGAAAAAGATAAGGARGAACATTTGGAAAGAAATGTTATGGCACAAGTTAAATCCTCTGTAAAAATATGATCCTTGTGTATATACAACCTTCACCAGTTTGGGGAGGAAAAAATCTCACACAAATGGCCAAGTAGATATTTCAAGAATGGAGTTTAGCTGATGCCAAACATATTCACATCAACTTACTTTTCAGCCTTCCACTTTCTGGAATCCTGACTGCCRCTTTTCAGGTTCAGAGCTTGTGACAGAAAAGATTATTCACTTGCACAAGCTTATAAATCAAGTCACAAAACTTTTCCACACCTGCAAAGCATATCACTAGTAGCACACTTACATTTGCTAGCCCTCTTCTTTCATGCAATTGCTGCCCATCAGAGCAGGATTGCTAACAGAACTCCTTTTACTCTAATTTTGAAGCACAGGATGCTGTGACTGTATGACGTCTGTGCCACCTAGCGGTGTGATACTGAATGCTATAGTCAAGTCAGATAAAAGACTGGCTTTCCTGGACCCATCCACAGGCAAATAGCAAGAGATTTTAAGTGCGTTATTAAAAACATCATCAATAAGTACTAGCAAAACTGTATGTATTTATAAATTTTAGACTCCAGAGGGACTGGCCTTCTCCCAGCCAGTGGTACACAGAATCATTTACTGAGGGACATCAGATGGCAATTGCAGCGGAATGGAGGATAATATAAAATGCCTGATGATGATAAAATTCAAAGCAAATGCATCTTAAGAAAAGAAAAAAAAACATAAAAATAAGTTTGATATATATAGGAACACTTTTTAAAGTACCTCAGTTGCAGGTTTGGCTGGACAGAAAAATCAGCTCAGTAATAAGTACTCGTCAAAAAGACGTCTGCAATGGTAGAAATCATTAGGAAAGTAACTGAGAATAAAACTCTCATCACTATATTGCTGTATAAATTCATGATTTTCCCATTTTAAATTCTGTGGGAAGGTTTTGTTACTCTTAAAACTAGGCAAAAGTACAGAAAGAAAGAAGAAAGCTGATTGATTGTTGATTTGATGCTCACTGATTTGAGAGAGCCTGAGATAGACTTGTCAGTTTGAAGGTGAGTGTCATGAAAGCATACAAAGTCCTGATGAAAATGGCAGCAGGGAACAGGAACAGCTATTCATGGCTCTTGCAATACAAGAGCTAGAGACCACCTCATTCATCTGGGTGACATAGTCTGCCTATCAAGGAGCAGATTTAAAACAAACAGGAAAAAAAGGAAATAGTTTTTCCCACAACACTCTACAGCTCCAGGCTGTTGTGGAGACCAGAAATATAAATGCCCTAAAAAAAAAAAAAAAAAATCATGAAAAAACACTCATCCAAATTTATTCTTCAGCTCAGGGAATCCCTGAATCACAGCCAGTTGGTGGCTGGAAGGATGTGCATGTAAGGGACCACTCCATGTTTGTCCTGATTCTTACACTTTTTCCTGAGCATCTGTTATTGGTTACTGTCTAGTTTTAGCAAGCCACAACTTATCTACCAAATGAGTACAGAGCATGTTACTGTCACATCAGAGCAGAGACCACATCCACATCACCTCCTGTTAGCCTGCTCAGCGAAGGTAACAGCATCCCACATCACCCAGGAACTTTTCAGCGCTCCTGCACCTTTTGGCTCAGCTAATCTGGTGGTTCTCACACCGATCTTAAGCTATTAGTTATTCACCATTATGCTCATAAAACAAAGTACTGTAGTAAATATGTTATGTAAAAGCTTTGTCAAGTATAGAAAAGGCTCAGGGATAAGACCTAAAGACTGAGAAGCAGTTTGGGACCCCTCACCTCTTTGTGGTATGAGCTTTGCATTCAGAACCCTGTCCCTGAAGAGGGATTCTGCATTTTTTTAAAACAAGTTTTATTTATAGCTTTGGAGCACATTCAGACTCTGAGTTCTGACAGGCAGAATACCAACCCCACATTGCCCTGCTCCAAAACAAATTGTGAAGTTTTTCACCAGACTTGGAGGGCTTCATACACACTACTTCTAATAAAAATGACTTAAGAAGGCTGTTTATGTTTGGCTTCAGTTTATTTAAATGCTTGGCTGCCTCCTTGCCTGTAATCTTCTCCCATTCATTTCAGGAATCAAAGCCAAGGCCAAGATAAGGCTTTAAAAAACCCGCAATATTGCTAGTAGATATTTACCATTTATTTCCATTCACCTTAAGGAGTCTGAAGAAAACGGCATCTTCCATAGGAAATTCTTTTCAGTAGCTTTCCTAGGCCTTCCTAAAATTCAGGGCATAGCATAGGTCTTGCTAAAATGGAAAGCAGCTATTTGAGACTGCGCAGCATAATAAACTCATCTGATGTGATAATCCTTGGTGACATTGGAAAGACAGCAATTGATATCAAAGGAATTGGACTGTGCCTTGCTCACAGTAGCATTTACAAAAGTCAGCCATAAACCATGGAATGGCCTGGTTACCATTCTTTTCTTAGATTCAAAAAAAAAAAGAACCTGAAGGAGATATTTCTGTTTAGAAGACAGGATCCTAATTAGCCTTAATTAGCCTTAAATTTTGTGCATGATAAATTAAAAGTACTAAATAAATAGTCACTTCCTCCAGCCACCTCAGACTCCTTAATGTCTTGACCATTCCAGAATTACTTTTATGCATTTGTAAGTAGAACCAACATGCTGGCTTATGTAGGAGAACAGAGTACTCCAGTGCTGGAATCATCCTGATCAACTAAAAATCTGCTAGCTGGGAGATCATTTCCTTTCTCCTCAAAACATGCTGCAACAAGCAAACAGCTAAGGGTATTCAAGCCTTTGAAAGTCCAGTAATGACAGCTGCCAGCAAAATGTATTTCTAAACTAGGGAATAGAAGCTCTGGACTTGTTTCTGGAGACCAGTTTACTTCTTGGATTATAATCTGGGTTTCAGTTTCTAAACATACAATTATTAGACCTTTGCCAGAGGAAAAGCTGATTGGCCAGGTCTCCTCAGTGGAGTTAGACATCTCTTTGCAGGCAACGTAGGATTTGAGGTGTACAATGAAGCAMTGAATTCAGGTCTAAATCTTTGCTCCTGGGTTCTATAAATTAACAAGAAAGAAAAACAGCAGCCCAAATTTGAACGTTAAAGAATTTCACAGACCATAGTAGTTAAAGGCTCAACTTTTAACCCTGAGGAGAGTGAACTTTCCTGTCTATAACAAAGGTCAATTTACAGCAGTCTGATTTTTTGCTGTTTCCAAAAATAAACTCACAAATGTTGATCTGAGATTCCTGGCTTGGCCAGCCTCTTCTCTTGCTGTAACTTGCAGTTGCAAATGTAGATCTTTATTTTGAAATGCAAACTTTGATTTCCTGATGTAATTGTAAAATTGTCTTTCTCCTCCCCACCATCCCCTTTGGGTAGGTCCGTGTCTTTGTGAACCAGCTGTACCAGCCTGAAACAGTGAGGGATGTGAGACAAAACCCTGACCTGCAAGCCATCCGCATTGCCTCAGTGAACCCCATCTTGGATCCATGGGTCTACATCCTCCTCCGCAAGACTGTGCTCAGCAAAGCTATTGAGAAGATCAAATGCCTCTTCTGCCGAATCGGCGGAGCTCGGCGGCAGCACCCTGGGGGCAATTTCAACTGCGTGGATGGCCGCAGGACCTCCTCTGCCATGTCCAGTCAGTCACCTTCCTTCATCTCCCGTGAGCTGAGGGAGATCAGCAGCACCTCACAAACACTGCTGTATCCTCCAGAGTTAAGTGAAAGCAGCATTGGGGGTCGCATGCTGCTTCCAGGCCCCAGTGCAAGTTTGGCTCAGTCTGACACTACATCAGTAAGGACACTACGCAGCTCAGAGACCTCAGACTCTTCACAGGGGCAGGACTCTGAGAATGTCTTCTTGGTGAATGAAATCCAGTCTGGCAGTGGGGCTAGCTCCACATCCAAGGGCAGCCCTCTCCAGGTCACCTTCCCCACTGAAACATTGAACTTATCAGAAAAGTGTATATAGCAATGAAAGCCATCAACCCTGATGATCCTTCCCGGTACATTGGAAAAACTGGTGCAATAGATAGGCATTTTACCTATTCAAGGGGAGAGGGGTTCAGCTATGCTCCAAAGGGCTATGTTTCTCTTGCCATGTGATGGGTACATTTCTTTTAGACTACTGAGGACTGTATGGAACAGACACTGCACTTGTCCCTGTCATCAGACAGGTCTAACAGGACTGGAAGCATGAACTGTCTTGTTCCTGGACACAGGAAAGCTACAGGCTCTGGAAGTAAAAAGATCCATCACCTGTTTTTCTTTCCTTTCTTTATCTGTCCAAATCTGGTAGAACTGTTTTTTCTCTCCCTGTGGCTGCTCAGCTATCAAGGTTTTAAGCTTCTGGTACTAGAGCTAAAGGTGAGGCAGCTACTCGGAATGGGACAGAGCTATCTGGGGTAGAATTTTAAAGTGTCTCACTAAAGCATGAAAATGTGAATTTTTACTGTTGTATATATGTCAGGATTGAAAATATTTAAGTCTATTCTTCTCTATGAGAAGGTTTCGTATTAATACAAGGTATATAGAAATGATTGCCAGCCTTCTCTTTCCCCAATATTGCCTGCTGAGAAGACATTCTTGTTTTAGATTTGTTGTCCATGCTAGATTCACAAGCCGATGAGAGTTAGTTCTCTATCTAGAAATAAGTAAAAACTCTGAGTAAAATGGGAACATGTGCTATTAAGAGAGAAAAATAAAACATCCTTTCAGTTAAGAATATTCCTTTTCAGTATATGTACATACTAGAAAGCCAGATTTTATTTATGTGCTGAGAATGTTTCTCTGTATAACACATCAGCTCCTCTTGGAGTACTTCGGCCCACATTCTGCACACACTTAAACACACACTTAACATTGCCCAACTGAGTAGTCTCTGCTGCCAGGGAGACTCCTTACATGTAAAGTTAAGGACATATAGAAGTGCTTTTAAATATCAGGGCCTAAAACTTTCAATCCCTGGTTGATAGTCTTAATATTCACTTTAGTTAAAACATCACTGATGTAATAAAGGTATTTTTTCATAGCATTTATCATTTTACTTTAAATAGTAAATAGAATTTTTATGACTCTGTAATCTGATATTCCATCAAATAAACATACAAAACCATGGAAGCAGAATCTTCATTTAAAAGTACAGATTATAGAAAACCATATCCTTATCTTGGACCCCTTGAAAATTACTTGTTCCTAGAGTTTTAATGGCAAACACATCACAAAAAATAACTGTTAATCAGTGACAAAAAGGAGTTTTGTGTTTTATTTTTTAAGGGTTAGATCTTGTTCCAGAAAAACTGTTTATCAAAATCACTTTCTGTACAGATATTTGGAGGATGTTTTGTCAAATACTAAGCATGTTATGCTGCTTAAAGTGTTTTCAGGTGAAATGCTTCATTGTAATGAAAATCTTGAGCCTTCTGTTGATGATATGTTTAAGCAGTTGTATGGACCAAAATCATTTTGGAGATCACAATTAAATGGAAATGTTCTGCTTGATCTCAGAAGTTTATGCAAGTCTGCCATTCAGTGCCAACTCCTCACCTTAATAAGCCACCCATTTCGGAACACTTTGCGCTTAGCTACTGTCAAAACATACTTTGTTCTGCAAGTTTCCAAAACACCACAGCATGATCACCGTCAGCAAGAGGAAGCCATCTTCCAAAATTCCCCAAGAGCATTGACACAGAACCAAGAAATTTCTTCACACAATAAAAAATGATCAATATATTTTCTGTTAACAGGGGAGCAGTTGAGCTTTATTGCTTGGATGCATGGGGAAAATGAAGTTAACTCTCCACACAAATATTTGCACCAGAAGTCACTATTCACTAGGTAAGGTGGAGTATTACCCAACTTCCTACTGGAGCTAAAGATAAGGATCTGTCCGAATTCTTTGCAATTAAACCACTCAGCTATGGTCTATTGCTTTACTAGTGACTAACAACTAGAATACACTTACTGTATTTCCTAAGACAGGATACAGTACTTGATAGAGCAGGAAGGTGGGACTGCCACCTGCAACTATACAACCTATGCCAATTTAAGGCCACACCTTTGCAGCTGGAATGAAGCAGCACACCACTGTTATTGGTACTGAATGTAATGACAGAATTAAATAGCAACAGTGCATTATAAAAGTGTACAGTATTTAAATGAACAAAGCCTATATATTATTGATGAAAAATAAATACATGTGGTTTGGAAGACTTTTAAGCAAGAATAGGCCATCTTAAATAGCTGACCTTCTAGCAAAAAATGTTTCTTAGCAAACGTGTATGATAAGCCTGTGGTCATTCTCCTGTCCACAGCATTGCTGGTATGTCAGCAGTGAACTGGATTCATAGCACACAGCATATCATCACTAATTCCCTCAATACTGAACTCAGGGATTGCCAATCAACCTGCAGATTTAAAAGTCTCCTGAGGAACAGTAGAATTATCTATGAGAACTCAACACCAGTGCAGAAAGATAAAACAGGGAGCATCTCTAATGCTTAGTTACAAACATAGATGGATGTTCAGAATGAGCCTGGCTAAAACAGCTGGGCAAGTGTGCCTTTGTTTAGGGGTGATGCACTGCATGTCCACCCTCGCCTGCCTGCCAGGCCCAGTCAGCTTTGGAACCTTCCTCCGTTCTGACTCCATACAGACCATGAGTAAGTTACTGAATTCTCTTTCTCAGCTTCCCTTCAGTTAATAGAAGCCCAGTAAAATAAGTAAATAAACTAAAAGTTCGTAGAAATTACTGACACATGAAAGTTAAAATAAAAGGTTATTTTCTTGCTAGGCATTACACATAACTTTCATATTTTTGAAAGGGCTTCCCTTCTCATGCACAATAGCTCCCCTTCCACTCCCAACCTCCCAGAGATCCATATACCYCCAATAGCCTGCCTTCCACATCTGCATCCATTTTCCCCAGCCCTCTAAGTGTTCATTAAAAAAAAAAAAGAGTCATTCACTGCTCAACACTTTTATACCAAAATTACATCTCCTTGACTCTATCCTGCTTAGTCTGGTCAATACCAATCCTACACCATCACTTACAGCAGTCAGCCTGTGCCTACATACCCGCAACCACAGCTTCACAAAAGCCTTTCCACTGGCAGTACTGCTAGACCCCCCCACCCCACCCTGCTCTCCAGACCCCAGCCTAACTCAGTCTGAGCCCATGTCCTGTAGCACGGCTCAGAGAATCTACCCACCACAGGCAGGATGAGAGCCAATGCCTGTAGGAGACAGTGGTTTCTATGAAAATGCCTAAGTTAATTTGAATCCCTGATCAATAATATAGGCTAGCATTAGGGTTGGGCCCACTTTTAGGGTTTAAGATAAAGTGACAGAGTATATCTTAAACCAGTATCGACTGGACTGCATGGGTGGGGCTGTAGGAACCTGTAATAAGCCAAACTTTTGCACCTCTGTTGCCTGCAACACTAGTGCCACCTAACCCAAATCAGTGCTATAGGTGCAATGCCAAAGCATTAACGGTATGACTGTAATCCACTACCTTCAAATGGCATCAGCCATCATTCCAACCAAGAAGCCTTCTATGAAGATTTGTAGTCCCTGTTCTGCTCCTAGACACAACTGCAAATCTAATTTACTTAGGGCAGATTTAATATCAAAGCTACGAAATGCCATCAGACCTTGCCACTCCTAGGCCTTCTTCTAGAAGTGTCAACTTTAACAGATCTGGAAATGAACTACAGTCTAAATCCCCTACTCTCGGAATCCAAATTCAGGAATTCAGTCCATACCTCTGACCTTTCCCCTTGATCATTTACTCTCTACAATCCACACAGCTCCTACAGCCACTGCACTCGCAAACCAGCCCCTAAAGCCAGGCCAGTACATCTGACCGGATTCAGCAATAATACACACTCATAAGCACCTCTTGCTTCTAAACCAGTCCTCTAGATATACCATAGGCGAAGGACTCCAGTCCATTTCAGAATGTGATGTTAAATGGCACCGACATTTACAATAATCAATCACGTTTTATGTGCAATCTGCCAATAAACTAAGCCCTTAAACTTCTGCTTTCTTCAATCCCAGTCCTAACTACTCTTAGTTTTATAGCCATTACATGACCCAGAAATAAAGTGTCAGAGAGCACTTGCCCTCAGTACTACCTTTTACCTCTTCCCCATTGGTTTAAGCATCTAGGGGACACTCACCCTATATGGCMAGGTAGAGTTTTCAGTGTTACCTCTCATCTTAGTCCCAAACACTACCAGTTATTTGAAGATGACTATTAGGGACTAGAAGACTAAACGAAACCATTAAGTTTCCTTTTTTCCTCAACTACTTTTAAAATCCAACGTTTTGTCATGTTATGAAATTAGTCACTGTTGTGTTACCTTAATAAACTTTCTTTATTCATACTTTCTTTATCCTCTAATATCTTCAGAAAGTATCTGTTCTCTCTCTCTCTCAGTATAATTTATAGACATTTATCTCAGTCTACAAGGGCAGAATTCATCCACCCTGTTTCAGTGCCTAAAGTCACCTGTCAGTCAGTCACCTTAGGCTTCCTTTGCAGTCAATGGAAATAATTAGGCACTTTGGGAGGCTGATTCATCTCATTCTAAGATAGTCATCTAACATAAGGCATATGAATGGCCCTCTGAAGCTGTGTATTTCTTTCCACTGAATATAAACGGATTCAAAGGAGAAAATTCAAATTTGAATGTTAACTGCAGATGTTTAAATTTAAGCAAAACTAATCCCACCTTAACTATTGTTGTCACTGAAATTTCCTCTTTAACTGCGTTGCAGCACTTTGTTAAGCATTTAAGCATACGATTCCCATGGAAAGCAGATATAATGGGGCAACTGCAGTCACTGACACTAGTGATGAAGAACAGTAACAAACTCCTGCTGGCAAAGCGTGAATGTAATTCACCGTGTTCTACCTTCTCCTTTGGGTCTCTCTCATTTGGGTACCCTTAAGCAGTTTAAAAGGGCTGAGCACTACTTTTTACTAAACATTTTTCCTGAGATGTTTGTTTTTTACTATAACACATTAATGTGTTAAGAAATAAACAAACAAAAAAGCAACCAATTTAATGGATAACATCCTAGAAGTCTATGGTAACCCTTATTCTTGTGATAACCCAAAGAATAAACAGGCATCACCAAGCAGCACAGAAGCCAATATTTTATTCAAACAGATCAAAAAAATCCCATACATGCAAAACATGACATGCTGTGCAAAAAAATAGATGTCAAACTTCCCAGGTTGAGAATAACGCATCAGTCACAAGAACTTAGCTGCTGCCTGTTACAAGACATTAGTGTCATGACAATACCTAGAATTCATAGCCTAATCTAGTCAGAAAAAAAAACACATTCAGCAGGAATTTTGTGAATCATTTCAGTGGAAGCAAATTCAGTGATAACATGGACCTCTGAAAAGATGGAGGCAAAGTCCTAACCGTACAAGCAAACACATAACACTCACACAAGCATAAAAGGCAAAGAAAAAAATGTGTTAGATTATAGCCCATTTCCTTCAAAAATGAGAACACATACCTTACTGCATCTTGCACGTATCTTCCTCTAGCCACAGGATGTCTCTTCTTGGAAGAAATCTGTCCAAATCCTTTTCATGCTAACTCTGCCTGTGGCTACTTAGATTGTCTTATTTAAGTTGTTAGGAAAAATAAGATTACAAAATTCATCAACAGGGACAATTCTAAACTTCTATGAAACAGTATGTTAATCAAATGTCTATTCAATAAGCATTTAAGGATCTATTCCAGAATTGAACGAACAAATGAAAATGTAGCAGTGTTGTGTTTTGCATAAGATGTTTTTAATATATTTTAGTCACTGTAATTATAATTATTTTGAATATTCAGGAGATGTTAAAAAGTGCAAGATAGGGGTGCGTGCGTGTGTATCTGCTCACAGATCTAAAAATTACTGTATATACAAAAATAAGTTCAAGAATCTTGCAAAAATTAATGAAAACACAGTAATGTAACTACAACACTGCAATTAAATCTTTGAAAGAGACAATCTATTTCTGTACAGACTGTATGTGTCCTCTGAAGACTTAACAAGATTCAAATGAAACTATGATCTGAGCTAAATGATTTTTCTATAATATATTTACTATTGCAAAAAGCAGTAGGCTTCTCCAGCAACTCAAGTTATTTCCTTTCAAAATGTGTTTTTAAAACATTTTAACTTTTGATTTTAATTAAAAATTATTTTAATTTTAAAAATACAAATCAAATATTAAAAAGGCCAAGATGACTGATTTAAAAAGGTTTCCCTTGGCTACAGACCTGTCTTTGTCATGAAAAAATTATCAAAACTAAGTGGAAATTATGTGTTCCCAATAATAATATATATCCTGAATTCTCTGGGAATTCCTCAATTGACCATTTTTTCCAAAACTGTCTTTGATTTATAGTCACTGTAACACTTAAAATGCACCTGTATATTATATAGACAAGTAAGCTTAAATGTGTCTGAAAATAAACAATAGCTAAAATGTGGTTTTGTGCAAGGAGGTAACTTCAGCAAAGTCAGATTTTCACAAGGTGGCAGTTTCTACTTGCCTACTTTGACACATGCCAAAGGGGCAGCCTAGTTAGGAGGCTATTCTCTCCAGCGTCCCCACAGACAGTGAAAGAGGGCAGTCTCAGCCAAGAGCAACTGAAGGAAGTAGTGTGGCTTTGTTTCTCTGAACTGCCCATGTGAGGAAGCAACCACCATCTTCCCCTGAAGAAAGATGAAGACAAGGCAAAGAAACCTGTTATGCATCTGTGTTAACATAATGTGAATACCCTCCACACTATCCAAACCCCCAAAAGACTTAAAAGGGAGACTGAGCCAATGCTGTCCTGAACAACTGGTGCCCTATGAACGGCAGGTCGTAAGAACTCTGAAAAATCAATTGATTCCCTTTATAGGATTTTCAGCATTACTGAGGAAGAAAATGATAAAAGTAATACACTTCAGAGATTTCCAGCTCCTACCATTTTACTTTTGGTGCTGTCTGTAGTACAGCATTTAAAATACGGAAAGGCCAGACTTCTGAGAACGAGAGAACAACTCACACTTGAACTGGCTGATAAATGTTAATGATTAAGGATTGAAATATAGTATTTACAATAAATTGCCTTCTTTGTTTTGTATTTTAAATTATAGCTAATTACTGGGAAAAAGTAGACAGTAACTTGTACAATTATGAAATATAGTTACATGAGAGATGCTGTTATAATGTAGTTAAGCATTTTAACATTACATTTGTTCATGAGATTTTTTTAAATCAACTCTTAGTTTTCTTCTCCAACAGTACGGATGGAAGATGAATTCAGGTCTGTGCTTTTTAAAAAGAAAAACAGCTTCAATCAAATCAAAATTTTCAAAAGGAAAAATAGCTTCTTTTGTAGGCTCCCCAACTGATTAAAAAGCAAAAAAAACCCTCAACATACAATAAATAACACTAGTTCTCAAAACGTTACTGGCAACATACCAGGCTGCCCTATCGGGCTCTGATAAAAATGGTATCATCAGGAGTTGTAGCACAATCTTCCTTCTCAGTAACAGTCTCTACAGTGCCTGAAGCAGACACAATCACTACAGTTTTAGCTGCTGAAATTGCTTTCTCCTTCTCTGCGATGGCAGCACAGACTGCCACAATCTCATCACTTTCAAAGTCATAGTCTGGGATTGATTCTTGTGCAAACTCTTTTGCTTTTTCCAGTGCTTGCATTGCCTCAGTCTTTGTTGCCTTCTCCTGCTGTTCATGGAGTTTTCTTGCCCAAGAAAGGTCCTCTTTCCATACTTCAGGGTTCATTGGAAAGATGTGTAAGGATACCTGAAAACTTCGGATTGCCTAGAAACAAAACAGGGGAAAAAACAAAGATTGGAATCGTTAAAGTCTGAATATTTTCTCACAGAAATTAACTGGAGAAACATTTTCCCAAAGACAAAAATCATTTTATTCCAATCTGTCTTTTTGGGAACATCCTCCTCAACTGTAAGTTCAATTACATTGTTACCCCCAAACAACTGTGTGCACAAGTGTCTGAAAGTACCAAGAATGAACAAATCAGGTACTTGGCAACAAAGGCACAAATAAGAGTTCACAAACGTAGATGGTCTATCTAGAGAAACAAACAGTATTTAAAACCAAGCCTTCAAGAAAACATTCCTTTTTATTTTAAATGAAAATTTGGAACAGAATTGAAGTATTTAATGAAAGAATGCATTATTAGACACATTTTAAGGCCACAACTCCCTTCACAAAAATTAGGCAACTCGATATTACTGCCAAAGGAAGAATATTAATCTTCATCCTCTCAAGACACAAACAGAAATACTCCTTAAAAGCAGGTCACTGGTTTTCACTGTTCATATGAAAGAGTGATGAAATAAGTGGCTGAAAGTGCAACATAGATGATAAGTGTAGACATCGTAAGAAGTGGCTTTTCCATACAACTTAAGTATTTTGAAAGTACTTATCACATGACCTTTTCATTCCAACAACAACATGTCAAAAATAATATTCTAATTAAAGGGTGAAAAGCCAAATTGATTTTTGTTTTGATGGTTTTCTATCCCAGTTTTCTCCTATCATCAGATACACAGGAGGGTGCAAGCAGACAGATATAGTTTAAACAAAGACAGAAATGGGATGACTGGGATGTGAAATATCACCAATATTGCCCCTTTTAAATTAGCATGTAGTCATTTCATATATAGATCTAATACTACAGTCATCCATGTCCATGATGAGCAGTTTCTGTAAAATTGAGCAAATAAACTGAGCAAACTGGTTGCAATCATTTAACCTCAGAGAAAAGTATAAATTTCCCACTTCAAGAGTTACTCTAAGAGAGAACTCCTATAATCTTATAAATCATCTAGTATTAATACAATTAATTATTTAATTATAATTGAGACTGCTTCTATTGTCTTTCAACTCATCTAAATTGGGAAATGTCCCGCAAATACAAATACTCAACCCAGAGGTTGTTAAATCTAAAAAAAACTAACGAAGTAAGTATGGCATTTAGCAGTAATAAGAGAAAACTGGAAGAATGTTAGAGCAAAACTTACAGCTGTATTGGATTTTTAGTTATATTAAGAGTGCGAAGGTCAAAACTGACTTTATCTACTCTAACTTATACATGTACATGCACATATGTATATTTTTCACATTTATGATTTATGGTCAGCTATGAAAGTGGCCACCTGAGTGACCGATTCTTCCTTTGGGGTGGAAAAACAGTGATGATACTGCTGGATCATAGTTAAGATTTCCAGCAACTTGTGTATAAAGACTTTAAAGACATATGAACAACCACTGAATGCCATGTTCTTTTGTAATTTATAAATACTCAAAACACGCAAATTAATTTGAAAAAGCAGTACTTTATGTGCATCAACAAACTGCCAATTAATTTTTCTCCTACCACAAAGTAGTATATGAACTCTGTATGACATGAACTGAACTTAGCACAGCAGACGAGACATACAAATCTATGATTTCTTTTAAGAAATACTGATATGCTATCAGTATTACTGCTGTTGTAATAGACAGCCATTCAGTTCCAGGAAAAAAAAAAAAACAACTTCACTATCGGCCTACAGCCAGATCTGAAGTGTAGGAGCTTGCTGGACTTAAGACATGAGAAGTGCAGTTTAATTATTGCAAAACAGTGTCATATTTTTCAACTTTGCTGGCTTTTAATTTCAAGGGACAGATGAGTTAGAAGTAAACACTAAATGCTCTCTTTTGTCTTTTTTTTGAACACAAAATATAAACAAACACCATCTGCTTTTAAACTTCCCATGGAAGAGGCCTCCCACTTAAAACCTGTCTCTATAGTTATGTTCATGCACATTAAACAACACTAAACACAGTAATCAAATACAGATTAATTTAAGGCAACCGAAGCTTTACAAATAGCAATGCTTTAACTAATAAGCTGAGAAGCTACCTTGCTAATTCATACAGATACAGCATATAACAATCACCTTTGTAAGCCTATTTGGGAAAAGATTTTGCATGTGACATTATTATAGAAAGGTGTAAACACATTTTAAGAGGTGCAAAAGATTAGAGACATAAGCCTTAAAAGCACCAATGCAATACTGAAAAATGCAGAGTTGTCATTTACAGAGTATTTCATGTTGCCACTGCAACTGCTTCCAGTCATTAATTTCCATTATGACAAAAGAACTGAAAATCCAGGAGTATAAATGCCAAACTGGCACTGATAGCTGTTAAATTACTATCTGATCTAACCATCCATCTGGAACATGCCAGACAAAACATATAGAAGTGATTTATATTCCTATTTCTCATCCAGTTTATAATTTTAATCATTACAGAGTACTGCTAAAAGCAAGTTTTTCAGGATCCTATTACTATACTAAACGCATTCACATGGGTCAATTCAAGTGCTACTTTTAATTCATGTCTGCACCAGTGGGGCAATCTCCTTATCTTACTCCAATTGCCTATCTGGCATTATAGGAAAGTGTTATTGCACTGGATACACTTGATACTTCCAGCCCAATTTTGATGGGCAACTGCAGTCTCAGAGGCCCTACATCTAAGGACTACAAGATTTAAAATCAGTACGCACTCACGCTTTTGCTTTTACATCTACAGGGAAGAGTACTACAAAAATCCACTACAAAATCCACTGCAATACATTCTTGCTTGCTGAGTTACAATATTTGAAGGCTTCATATGTTCAAAATATTTTATATTTCATCTTGCTRTTGGGTATTCTATAGGAAACAATCATCCTCTTCTATTTGTCTCATGACCAGGATTTCTTCTGTTGATTTGCAGTCTTTAACGTAAAGGTCAGTTTTGATCAGACTACTGTTTTTACCATGTGTTATTATACACAGAGCTAGCAACTGTAACCATACAGTGACCTTTACCCCTAAAAAAGGTTAGGGAGCATCTCAAGAGGTTATGTAGTTCACATCTGCCCTAAGGCTGAGATTAGGCCTTTTTGTTATATCTGATAGCTGTCTATCTGACCTGTTTTAAAGGATGCCCAACAATAGAGATTTGCATACACCTATAGTTAATTGTTTATGTTTAATAATCCTTATGTTTAATAATCCTTTTTCTAATATCCAACATATTTTACTGCAATTTAAGCCTGTTACTTCTTGTACTACTCACAATGAATATGAATAGCCCATTAATTTTTGCAGAARTCTTTAATATGTTTAAAGACACTGGCCAAGTTCCCCATTACATCTCTTTTTTAAACCAAAAAAAAMCCCAATTCTTTCAGATATTCTCACTCTAGTTTAAGAGTTTATGTAGTTTAGCCTGAAAGGCAAATATGCTTATTTGTCTACTTAAACAGGCTATAAACTTTTCTATACAAGATTTCCATTCAGATTGTTTCTTCTCTTCAAAAAACAAAAAAAAAACTCATTGAAAATTTCTTTTTCAACAAAAATAAATTCTTCCACCTTCAAGAATGAGGTGACTTACTGTCTTGCAGTTCCTAAGTTTATTCTAAAGTGCTGATGTTTTCACGCTTTGGAAAAATACAGTAGGACGTTTTCCAAATGCGAGATGAGATTTTTCCATTAAACCTATTGGAATTTGGTCAAGTTATAAACCTGTTAAAAATCCTTGCTCCCATACATTTGGTAGAAGTCTGTGAGATGATGGTAGCTTAACGCTCCTATGCTGAACACTTTCCACCGCAGAGAATTCACACTGACTGGATTGGGATGCATCACCCCCGAGTGACTCAGCACTCATCCTCCCCCTTCCCATCACCGCAGCGGGCGACGGCTCACACAAGAGGCTGGAGGACGTGGGTCTGGCTTGTCTCAACCCAGAGGCGCGAGACGGGATCAGGCACAGTGGCTGGTGGTAACTGACAGCAAAATTCTCCTCAGTGTCCTCAGCCCTGGACATACATCTCAATACACGAGAGCTTCAGCAAATTCATCTGTCAGCCACTGGGTCCACTTTAAGTTTCTCTTCAAGCTGCATTTTCCTTAATCTTGTAGTTTCCTTCTTTCTCTTCTTTTGACCAAGGCACAGCAGTTTTTATCTAGTCCTTCTACTCTCTTTTGCTCCAGTGAGGTGCGCCCATTTCCCAGATCTCCTGTTGCACCAACTCATTCCTTCCTGGAGCTTTATTTCACCACAAGGCTTGTTGCCTGTCTGCCTTTACTTCAGTGAGCATCTCCGCAAGGCATTGCCATATGCTCTGTCCAAGTAACTGCTTTAGGCTGGCTCAGCCTTGGAGAACTATACACTATGCTCTACTACAGGCATAAACACAATCCACCTTCATCAAGAGAACAGAAGATCTATCACATCGTAGCACTTGACATATTTAGCCTAGCAAAATAAAGGCTGAAGCAATATATGTGTCTCAATTCATAGGTCAGTAAACATCCAGGAGAAGGAAAGATATTTACTTCCCTATTACCAAATTATACTGCCGAATTATTACAAGGATTTTTAAAGTAATGTTAAAAAGCCCTCCCCCATCACTGTTTGTCATGAACACTGGATCTAATTTAGCTAACACTTAATTACAAAGTCTAGATGTTGAACAGATAGATTTCATCTGCATGGTTAAGGCCTCAAAAGTTCTAAGCAACTGAAAGTATAAATAATAGTAGGTGTCAGCTAATCTCCCAAGAATACTACTAGCTCTGCTAGAACTGTATCTGTAAGAGCATTTAAACTTTTGGAATTCTACTTGCACTTATTTGTTGACTGAAAACAAAAATCAGATAGCTCTGAGTAGAAGGTATTTTCACGCACAAAATATTTGGTGGGCTATCAAAATATATCTATGACTTCCAACAGCAGTTAAAAAAAAAAAAAGCAGCACACTAGAGTAGCTGAGGACTGCAGAACTGATATGGGACCTCTGGGGAACCTAGTATTACTGAGCAGGATTTATTTGACATGTTTGGTTTCTCTATTTGTTTTCAAAAATGTCTTTTATCAAAACCTGATAAGGAAAGCAGTACCATTTAGTGTGAAACAATAACTATAAACTGAATAACAAAAAATTCTAGGCCAAAACTATAAAACAAATACCTATTTTCAAAATTGAATCACCTCTTTTTATTTTCAATTATGCATGTAAGTATCTACTTTATTAACATAATAATAAATATTCCAACATTGTGTTCAAATAACTGATGATAACCCACACATTGTGTTGCCCTTAGAAGGAAGATTAGCACAAGAGCGTACTTAAATATTTTAATCTCATATAGGTCTATAAAAATAAATCAAGTTATCCCCTCAAGTTGGCAGGAATGCAATTGGAAGCACAGACTTGACTGCTTTTCAATAGAAAACTATCTACTCTGAAGTTAAAGACTATAAAATGCCATGCAATGTTTAACATTCCTTTTGATTAACAAATCTTTGTGTTTCTATACTTAAAATTATTTTCATTTTGAAAATCCTCTCAAATCCAGAATTAGAGGTTTATAACAGTAATATATAAAATATCACACAGTAATTGTCTGTCACAACTTTGTGTATCAGTCCAYATCTGTGGCTGATAGCTGATACATGGATTCAAACAAAAATGCAGCAATTCTTCTCTTTGCTAGTACATAACTCCCATCTTTACATAAAAGATATGATGCTCCATTTCTTTGAAGTGAAATAAAAGCAAAGGGCTGATCTGAGGATTCGCATTCTCAAAACTTGGTTTCTTCTACAAAATTCAGTACCATGCCTATAACACGCTAAAATTCACCACTAACTACCTAATAATATAGCAAACCACGTTTTTCAAAATAACAGAGAGAAAGTATGCACAATTGGTTCATATTTATGCATCCATGCAGTTAATTTTGTAATCTGCAATATCACAGATTTTAYACTAAGACCCCAGCCCACAGTCAAATAAACTCTGTAACCTTCAATTAGTAACATTTTTTAATGCTTTTTTGCTTTTTATGAAAGTGTGGAGCTCACTGTTTATCTCAGAAAGAACTGTTCTAACAAAGATATCAATGTGAAATTGTAAATTGTTACTGCTTAAGTTATTACCAGTACAGTAAAACTTATTTGTAAAAACAAACATTTACAGTCAAATGGGAGAAATATTGCAAGCCTGACTAGGCATTTCTAGAATTCACTTTACACATTCACTTTGCAGAGTTTACTCAGGTGCGCTCCTGCAGACTCATTTCTAGCATTTTAAGGAATTATCACCTCTTATCAAATGCATAGAAATGCAGAAATTCCTGCTTTTATTTAAGTACTACAATTGACTCACCTTATTTACTAAATTCAGAAAAAGCAACAGCAAACAGCTTTTCCAAAAATTAAGGAAAAGGGGGCTAATATCTCTCACACTGCTACTGTCACAAGTTTGACAAAAACAGAATAAGAGAAATCTTTCTTTGGCAATAGACTGATATATTAAATAGCATACATAATATAGATTGGATTTGTTTGGAACCTGTATTTTAGGCAGAGGAAGCTTGAAATGAAGATACAGTAAATTGTTTTTACTAAGAAAAGTGGTTGTCCATTGTGAAGTAGTAGAAAATTACAACAGACCATTTAGCAGGATGTAGGTAATGATGACAGACATAGAGGAACTGAAATAAAGGAACAAAGAAGCTGCTCTTGGGAAAAGCAGCAATTCCCAAATCTCAAACATTAGTAAAAAAAAWTTGATATTTATGCTTTATTAACTTTTCTTTGTAAAAATTGTAACACAGTGAAAAAACTATAAAACCATAGTAATAAAAGGCTAGTGGGAAGAGTTTAATAATGACATAAAACACTCAGTCAAGAAGTTCAATGTTTATGAAATCATTTAACCTTTCAAAAGACTCCTCTAGTCTTAATCTTTTAAGAGTGCCCTAAACACACAGAAAGGCAAAGTAGAAGAAACATCTACTGTTAAAGCACTGGAGATGAACAGGAGCTTACTCTCCCTGGATTCCCTACTCAGACAACTGAGAGACTCAAACATGCAGAGGGCAAACTACCTTGTGATAACTCACTCTCCAGTGACATTTAAGGTCCATATAACATAACCGCAGGTGTATCTATAGYAGTATTTTGTTTCAGATGAAGAATGTGCTTTGATGCAAATCTCAAATTGTTCCCATTTAACATGCTTCATTTTGCATTGCGGAAGAGTCTCAGAGAACAAACTGTATTCCTTTCCAATTCAACTCAACAAGGTATTCCCAGAGAGCACCTGAAGTGCTCCAAGCAACAGAGCTAGTCTGAAGTAAAGCAAAATGCATACTGTATAATGTGGACATAAGGTCCCCAGCACTATTACATCCAGATGTCCGCTCCTATTGGTGCGATGTGACTTGCTAATGTAGACAGTTTAAATGACCTGGTGAGCAGGCCTGGTGGTATAACTTTACTAACTGGTAAGGATAAATCAGTATCTATAATTTTCATTACTGTAACTGTAGCATTTACTGTAGGATAACCAGCACCAGTGACCTGTGATTTTTGCAGCAAACAGCTTTGAATTTCCTTAGATTAATGCATCAATATAATCATTCTGTTGCATAAAATCATGATGTAAATACAGCACATAACAAAAATGGCTTTGAGCTAGGCAGGTTTTCCACAGGTCTAGCAACAAAACCACACAGTGAGCATTTGWGAGAAAAAAAATACAGGGAATATGGGAGATAAACAACAAGAACCTTTTTCCTTGCCTACATTGAAGCTATATAAGGATATTAAGCTACTTCAGTATTTCTGTACTTTCATTCTCTCACACACAATTCAGAGGGTGTGGTTTACAATTTTAGTTTACAACTTTAGTAGTCTTTGCCCATTTTCCTACCAGTGCTATTTCTCCTAATCCAAGCTGGGCACGTCCCAAAGTCTGCCAGGCATCCCAGGAACGTGGATTTCTCTGGACAGCCATTTCTGCCGCATGCACTGCTGGGAACATTTCATGCAAAGACATCAGGACCTATGACAAAGAAATAAGAATAAGAGGAATAAGCAGAGTTGAAAACAGAATCAAGTTTTCTGGGATTACCCAGGCCACCATTATAGCTTCAGTAACTAAGGACCAGATTCATCTCACCTAGCTTTTAGTCATTTAAAATTTAGTTGTCTAGTCTAAGAGTCACCTAGACTTGCTGCACAGTCATAGAGAGAAATAGGTATGCTAAAGAATGATTCACCTAACTTACTTAAGCAGCTGTTAGAAGGAGATGAAYTGCTTCTGAAAGTGTTCCTCTCCCTCCCTCCAAATCTCACATTCTCTCTAAGAGTAACAGACTTATTATATTACACTGAAGGATGAGCACATTAAGAATCAAATACAATAAGTAAGGAAGTATTTTTTCAAATAACTCCTAGGTTTTATTTTTTGTTTTTAATAGAAGACTGACATCTACCAAATACAGTTATAGTGCACATGATATAATAATGGAAGCAATCCCTGTAATTCAGCAGGGAAACAACCCTTAACAATGATTGTTAAATTTGGAAAGTAGGCTTTGCTATTGCAGAATGCTTTATTTAGACATGAAATCAACTACATAAAAAAATATTTAAAAGGCGGTTTCCAAATGTGGAAACCTTTTGTTCAGAAGTACAGGTTAGCGGAAGCCTGTTACCATTCTATACCTCACATTGGATCTCCATAACTAAGCCTATGAGTTATAGTTAAAGACACATAATGCAACACAAAGCTTGTCCTATACCTCCAAGACCTCCATGAAATTGGCACATTACCTGAAGACCTGCATCACTCTGAGATCATGATTTCAGACACCCATATGCGATGGTGATAGATACCAGTCTAAGAAACAAATGACAACTGCATTCCAATTGTATGATGAAAACATCAACCACAGGAGTAAGACTCATGTGGGAAACCACTTTCTTCCCAGCTGACCCGCAATCATGATGAATACTATCAGAGCAGATTAGGACAACTGCTGAAGTGTAAAAGGCATTTACTTAACCTTACTGTCCTACAATATATTAAATATACAGATATGACTGTGGAGGGGAAGAAGATCCAAGTGTGATTAATTACCACAAAATACTTCCACAGCACTGGGATAAGTACCGTAAAAGAACTAGACAGCTTTACTACAGAAAGTAACCCTGTATCCAGAATTCCAATAAGCACCTTGGATCCATACTCATAGTGTTTTAATGACTAAACTTTTCTAGAGGCTAGTCATCTGGGTCTCTCTTTAATTCCATTTGATAGGCTGTACAGTGGAATTTAGAAAGTTACTAAAAAAACCTAAAAGCCACCCCACTACTGTATGCCATGCCATTTCTCCCCCGCCTTTTTTTTTTTTACAGCAGTTCTAACAACTATGCTTTTTGAGCAAAGTCTGCAATGAATACTGTGTATTTTTCGAAAACCTGAAGTTTAACTGCATTTCTGTGTGCAGTTTCATCTGCAACAGATCCACGAATTGAACCATCGAACTGTTACTAGTAGATAGGTGTACACCCTTCCACAATGAYGTGATCTGCACCTATCAAATGTTTTTTACATTCATCTCTTCACATGCTTGTTCTCATAAGAGAAAACCATCCAAGTACATACTCACCTTAACATTTTTATAAGTCTCAGAGCATTCACTATCTTCTACCAGTGTTTTCCAGTGCAATACAATACCAGAGCACCTACATAAGTATTTATGGTATCTTTTTTAGTTTTTAACAACATTTCACTGTATTGTTTACTGAACTGTGACTTCACTAGTACAGGTGAATTGTTCCAGTTTGATCCATTTATGACAGCTGTGCGTACTAATTTAGACTGAGAGTACTTTTCCAGGTCACAGTGGTAATCACTGTGCAACTAAACTTCAACTTCTCAAGGTTGTATATGCTGTAACCTCCTTTGTCATATAACAGGCTTGTCACGTGCTCAACTCAATAAGATGACATGTCAATATCTTTCTCTATACACAACCATCACACATTTTTTGGACTCCATTTCTTGAATATGATGGGTATCTACAGGATTCTTGTCACTGCTTATATGCCCATAACCCAGGGTCTGTTCAAAAAGAGGAAACAAGGTGGTAGACCACAGGAATTATACTAGTCATCTTCATCAAGACAGACTTCTCAATCATTCACTATCTTAACRTATCAATTTAAGAGAAAAAGACAATTATACTTTTAATTCCATCTATAGCATTTCATGCCCAAGATACACTTTAGCATTATACATACTTAAATACTATATCAAATGACATTACCACCAGTCTCCCTGACACCTTTGGACCAAGTATCATTTTTTAATTCTCTCTTCCTTCCCATGAATCCAGCTCACACTTATCCCTTACTTTATATATAAAGACCCAGGTCTTTTACTGTATGCACAACTCCTGTTTGTTCTGTTCTGATTATGTTCTCTTCATTGCTGGTTTCCTTGATTTCTGCATATCACACCATAATGGACCAAAGTCCATTTGACAATTTAAAAAAAAAAAAAAAAAAAAAAAAAAAAAAAAAAAAAGCAGCCATGCCTTGCTCTCACTTCCACTGTGGAAAATCCACAATTTGGTTTTATTCTCTCATTTTAAGGCTCTGGACTATTTGGTTCCTTCTATTTATCTCTTTTTCAATTATTCTAAGTTGCTCTTATTTTATCTGCTCTACCATGGCATCAGCATAATGGTCCATGTTTCTGCTTCTCACAAAGATGCCCTCAGACTTTCCTCCATTTCAATCCATACGCTTGAAATATTTGCGCTTGGTGTGAAACTTGGTTTCACTTGGTGTGAAAACTATTATCTTCTTTTCATTCAGATCTGTGACTGAGATGACTGCCAACCAGCAGCTGTTCCCACCTTATTCAAATGCTTGCTGTTACTCTTACCTTTTCTTATTTTTGTCTCTTCATTGTTACATTCATTTCTTTTTATTTAAATGTGTTTACACTTGGACATTTACTACAGTAATTGTTTTGAAATAATTATTCTGAATAAAATAGGATAAATGGAATGAATATCACCACCACCATTACCACCACCACCCCCCGGCTCCCTCCAAAATAAGCATGTTGTTTTCTTTCGTTTGGTTGAATTCCTTTCAAAAGAGTAAACTATAAACTCCTCTGTTTGGGAGATTTTCTTCTTGGGAGCTCTACTGCACTTAATAAAACAAAACTCCTGACCCTTTTTTAAACTTTTTTGGATTATAGCACAGTTAAGACCAAACTGCAAACCATCATCACCATCAATCCAAAAGCACATGCAATTACATTAATTCATCAGTAATGTTTTAGTTCAAGTTACATTCTCAATGATTTCAATTTTCTTTTTATGACAGCAGAGACAGGAATAATAGTCATCCTCTACTAGTTACTTCTAGCAAAAATTCAGGTTACTAGTGAAAATAGGAACAAGGAAACGTTATTTCAAAAAGTCACAAAACCTTAGATTAAATCAGACTGGTCAGGCTTAGCATTTCTTTTTAAATGACTGTCTACTTCTTAAAGTAAATAGTACAGTTGCATTAGGATATTTTTTAATGACCAGACAAATAACATGATGCTTCATAGAGGATGTATATACCACTGAAAACTCCTATTAAATCTCTCTTCTTCACTGTTTTAGCATCAACTCAGAGTCTATAGATAGCCATGTATTGAGAATAATGCAGCAATATAACCATATCATTTGGAAGTATGAAAATATCATGTTTTTACTTGCCATAACTATGCCAGGGAAAACCTTCATAAAGAGACAATCCTATGAGCAAAATAGGTCTTTGAAACAAGCTATGATAGAAAAGGGCCACTTTGCCAGAATCACCTCTCTTTCTGAAAAAGTAAGGATGAGGATGTGTGTTTGTTTATGAATGCCCTTTTAAGAGCTGCCATTCTAAGATTATATTCCTTTTCTGTTACTCTCTTAATAAATTATTTTCATAAGTATTACTACTTTTGCAAATTTCATTAGCAGGATGGCACTCAAGTTTCACAGTTAAGTAATCTCTTTGCATATTTCATTTATTTCCCAATTACAGTGGAAAAACTTCATTAGAAAATATTCTTAAAACTGATCAAACAAGTATAAAAAGAAAATAAAAACTTCTAAAATAAAACAGAAAATTAAGCATCTCATGACCCTTTTATACACACATTTGCCTCTAATCATTTCTAATACATGTGTTGAAGACGTTCAGTAGGTGGCTTTTGAAAAGCTATTTTATTCTAACATAGAGTTACCATTAGCATATGCATCAAAACAAAGAACATTCCTGTCACTACAGTGACTGAGGGTTTAATAGATATAGCTTTAATAAATCATAAAAGTGAGAACAGATGAGAAGAATTAGAAGAACTCAGTGACAAAAATCAATTGAATAGCAAGTGTCATCAGGAGACTGACCAAATAAAATATCCAGGCAGTAGTATGACCTGTTATGTCCTACCCACAGCATTTTGGAACCGTTATGAAGCTGAGCAAGTCCTCATTTTAGATGAGCTCACAGTCTTCAAGTTGAATCACTACATACAGATGCATTCCAAGTCCAGTTAAACTGACCCAATCCCCCCTTCCATATAGAAATTAAGTTCAAAATACTGATGAACAAAATTCTTCCTACCTGTAAGCAGACATTTACCCATGCTGAAAAGCAATTACTTTCACACCACAGAGCAGTATTTTTTGTTATCTACCTTTCTGGAGTTTATCTCAATGTTTGATGGTAAACTGTATGTTCTAGTTAAAAAAAAAAAAAAAAAAAAAAACACTAAAGTGAGAATCCTACCTTTCACATTTTCTTACATTATGACCATAGAGAATTACAAAATAAATTAGTTTAAGAGGGACCTCTGGAGGTCATCTAGTCCAATCTTCTGCTCCAAGTACAGTTAACTTCAATCAGGTTGCTCAACATCCTGTCCAGTCCAACTTTGAAAATCTCTAGTCTCTCTCAGAAACCAATTCAATGCTTAACCACTTTCACTGAGAAGTATTTTTCCCCTCCTTACATCAAATTGGAATTTCTCTGGCTGCAACTGGTGACCAGGGCCTTTTGCCCTTCCACTGCACACCTCTGGGAAGAGTCTGTCTTCTCTGTAACCCCAAWAGGCAGCGAGGTTCTTACAGATGAAATACACTGGGCTGATACAAAATACTAAAATATTTATTAGTTTTCTAGCTTGAGCAGTTGAGATATTACTCTAACTTTACATAATTTCAGCAAATCACAAATTGGTTAATCTCAAATATTATAAATCAAGAGTATTTGAACACAGGCCTATAGAGTCAATATAATGCATACAGCTATAATATTGACTAAGATTCCAAGAAGAATTTAGCAGTTCCTACACTGAATAACCTGAAGTTCACCTAGTCCCACAAAGAATATCAAACACAGTTCAAGGACAGCACAAAAACAAAACACAGGAGGCAGATGTTCTGCTGCAGTCCTCTCACTGAATCTCCTCTTAACTCTAAGTAGGTGCAGTGGCACTGTACCACGATGTTGATTTTGCTCAGAAATAATGCTTGTTTTAATGACTACACTACTAGATATTTTTGCTATCCGCAGAAACGTACAATTCCTTTTTTCAATCAACTGACTTCAATACTTCTTGGTGGCAGACTTTCACAGTCTGTCGGGTCAAAACAGCAGTTTAGACTGCCTCTCAGAAGAGTACAATAAACTCAGTCCAGACCGATTCACGCCTACATGAAATTCATTGACAGCAGTGGAGTCATACATAAGCTGAAGAACTGTTCCAGCAAACAGATTCCACTGGGCCTGGGGCAGGGTGGGGGCAGTGTGGAAAATACACACACATCCCTCTCTTCTCTTCCTTTATATTGTTATACCATCCCTCAAACAGCTTGGGAGTAGTCACTCTCCAACTCACCACCACAAACTGATCTTTTACTAGCATGTCTGGTTTCAAATGATTGCTGGTTATCTCAATGTAACGAAACATCATATGTTTATATCAACTAGATATAAATCAGCAATTATTAGCTGATTTGTTATAACCCAAACTAAGGATTAGGAATCTGGTCAAGCATTAGGAACCTTATCATTTCTTAAGCAGGAAGAAGGATAGGTGGAAGCTGAAATTATTTCTTTATTGAGTGAAGGTTTAAGAAATCCTTACGAACAGGGGAGACGGGATGGTTTCAATCTGAACATGATAGGTTTGGGCTATAAGAGATATGCATCTGAAATCCTGCTCCTGCTGCACGAATGCAAATCAAGAATGCAGTGTTGCGCCGAAACTAGATCCTCAGACAGCAAGCAATGAACACCACACCCAAAAAGCTTATCAAAGGCAGATCATCCTGACTGCTTACTGTTTTAATTTGTAGTCATTGGTTTATATATATATATATACACACACACACATATATATAAAAGCTATTATATTTATATATGTGTGTGTGTGTGTGTGTGTGTGTGTATATGTGTGTGTGTATATGTATATATAAAATTGTACTGTGCACTTTAGGATTCCTGTGGATGTTACTTTGTATTTACTTTACTTTTTAACCTGACTGACATTAAGAGTGAATGCAAGGTATGGCAAATAATATACATGTAATGTAGTGATCCCTGAAACTCAAATATGGGACTATTCATGCAAGGTCCATCAATGCTAAACTATTATGAAAAATCAGGACCCCAAAAGAATAGCAGAGATATCACCATTCAGTTGCATAAGGTGTTTGCAAATTTGTTAGCCGAGATCTTTGGGGGGGGGCAAGTGCCACTTGATAACCAACATTAACCAGGTAAAATCTCGGGAGTGATGTAGCATAGCAGAGTCCCCAAATCCCAAGAGCCCTAAGTGAGTTTATAAAACATATATTGTTATGTAATGAGTATGAGCCCTCTGATCTCTCCTCCCCACCCTCTCTCTATCCCCCGTCCCCCCTAAAAGAGCCCCAGGTGGTCCTGTGTACAAAGACTCAAATTCATAAAAATCCTCTAAAACTCCTCCTCCCTCTTTTTAATTCAAAACAGCAATAAAAGAATCYAGTCAATGCCTAAGAAACTTTGCCTACAATGAATTTCAAGCAGTCTTAGAGACCGCATAATCTAGGTGATCTTCATACACTAATTTGAACATATAAGATACCAGTTACCTAATGCTGAAATTCAAACCAAGGTTGCGGGTCTTTTCCAAAAGAATTTTTACAAAAACACAGAAAAAAAAATCTGCTTGTATGAACATTTACTTGCCATTTAATATTCTTGTAATAATAAAACAGTTTAAGGTGGTAAAGGAATATCAAGTATATAAACTGAAACAACTTGCACTTGAAGGACAACATCCTATGTGCACCCTAATCTCTCCACATACCGGAGCAATCTGTTTTCAAATGGATCAAAGAGTAGCTGACAGCAATGGAAAGAAACTCATCAACTTTTATGGGGTTTGAACCAAGATAGAGTTGAGCAATTCCACAGTTCCCATATGATTTTCTGGAAACACACTTACTGCACCAGTCACTGAATATTGAGAACTTTAAACACTATTTCCGCTCTTCAGAAATGCTGAAGGACATTTGCCCTACAAAATAAAACATCTGTTAAAATATGTATCTTTAAGTTCTTTCTATAAATATTTACAGATTCCTACTGTGTCATTAGACAGCATATTTATTTGAGCTGTATAGTAAACAACAGGGTATTTAAAATATATTACTTTGCTGCTGACAGTAAATACTGATGAACTGGGAAGCTGCTATGTAATCCAACATAAAATTATCTTAATAAACTTAACAGGATACACAGATATTCAAGCTCACACAAAACATTCCATCCAGTGCTAATTCTCAAAAGAAATGACTTTACAGGGAGACTTTTCCTTACTGAAAGAAAATTAGTATAGACCATAAAGAATCTCTGCATATAGTGCTAAGACATTCTTAATATGAATCACATCCTATAGTATGTGTCTTGCAAACAAGACAGGCAGACTTGCATAGGGCCAATACTGGTCAAGCCCTGGCTGAATCAGTGTATGGTGATTCTTCCAAAATCTGGAGCTACCAAGACTTTCTCATTAAGCAACACAATAGCAGCTTCAGCATTTGGTATGGTGGACTGGAACAACATACTCAACTGTAAAACAATATCATTTGAAAATCAACTGTAACATTTTTGGAATGAGTTGCATATTCCTGTTTTGGCAAAAATGAATTTTTACAGCTCGCATTAGTCCCTTTAAAAGCAGAAAGGTATCAAATTACACAGCATTATGTTAACTAGCTTCCAGTAAGTGTAAGTCATACCACAAATAACATCTGTAAAAGCTATTTGTGAGTACTACAGAGATCCTGCCACCTTAAAGTGTAAAATACAGGTTTTCTTAAAAACATTTAAGAAATTTTATAAATGCATTATGTTTTGTACATAAGTTTTTCTTCCATTGCATTGAATGAGAACATGAGCACTACACAATACCAGAAAGTGAAACCAAAGAGAAAGAGTGCAACTGTCCAGCAGTTCTCCCTTCTTCGGGAAAGAAGCAAAGGCATGTAGGAAGCAAAGCCCTGCATTCCTTTAATCTTTCAGTTTTCATTATTCTCTAAAGGTATCATTAAACTGAATGATGAGCCTGGGGCGTCAAATAAGTAATCATTTCTAAGTATTAGGTATTGCAGCTGGAGCACCAACTGAATGATGTTGTAGTAAGCATCTGCTTACACAGGTCACTGCCCCATAGTATGGATCCTGGTAAACAAGTAATTCCCTATTYTCCTATTCTTTCCACTGTGAATACATTTAATTGTAAAATAAGTGCAATTAAATAGACAACTTTTGGAGAGCTTTGTCTGTACATTAACTTTTGCATTCATGTAAGACCACATAACTATAATAAAAAAGAACTACTACAAGAGCTATTCGATTTGTTCCATTGAGCATAGTTATTCTTTTCTACAGCTTCACCTTGTCTTCAAGACAAAAAAAATGCAGAAAAAAGGTTATTTGAAAAACACTCCGCATAAAGTCAGTATCAGAGCACCTGAACTTTTTTTTTCCTTTTTTCCAAACTAGAAGAAATCCTACTAGCTGTTCTGCTTTATTCAAACAAGATTTCTGTACTTAATCAATAGTCAAAAAACTAAGGACCAACACTTTTCATATCTGAAGGAAATTTCTTTAGTAGTGGAATTTAAAAATTGAATGTACAAATTAGCAACCTTTCCAGGAACCTGGAACTGATATTTGAAGCAGAATCATATTATTTTCTCTTCCAATAAAAGAATAAGGGTCATAAAGTGAATCTAGCAAAYGTAGGGTTCAAAACAGACAAAAGGCAGTGATTCTTCACACAATGCATAATTAAGATTTGGAACTCCTTGCTGCATAAATCTGCAAATGCTAGAAGTTTACAGGAATTCAGAAAGCAGCTAAACAAATTCATTGCAGAGAAATCTTTCAAGGGCTTTTAAACACAAAAAAAGTCCCAGAACCACAGCTTGTTGGAGGCTGGGAAGAGCGTTCTGGGGAAGTATCACCACACGCTTGTACTGTTTGTATAACATTTTGCTGGGAGTTGTCAGGATACTAGCCTAGATGGATCTCTGATTTCATCTAGTATTGATGTTCTTATGTAAAGCTATCCACATATGAATAAAAGTTCAGTGAAGCTTTACAAATATGTTTAAGAAGTTTTAGCACCAGAGAACTGTAAAATCCATAGGAGTCAAGCACCTAAATCATAGAGGTGATTTGTAAATGCCAATATGCATATCTGGACATACTAAATACCATGTAAATCTGATCCTAAGTGTGCCTGAGTTAATGGAAAGTACCACTGCATAACTTTCCACAAGTCTGGTGGGAAGTGGAGTGAAAGGGGAAACACGCCCTTTTCAAGGTCATGTAAAGAAAGTATGAGTGAATTTCACCAGAAACATTCAGTGGTTTCAAGTAAAAACAATTACTGAATCTTATTACCAATAAGATCTTATTATCAATAAGAACCTTATTATCATCTTATTACCACTAAAATTAATGAACCTTTTTAATTAATTCAGAAAGGAGCTCTATGCCCTCCCACCCCCCCACTTCTTCCTAACACAAGCTAACTGTATCCCCTATATGCACATGATATCTTGACATAACAATGCAACAATCAACACACTTCTCCCAAAATAATTGAGGAAGAAAAACCTGTTAAAGCTGTAAAATATTTTCAAACCAAATTCAAAACCAAGTTCTAAACCTTCCACAGCTATATAGAACAAAACCCTCCTTTAGCACTACTGCACTGAAAGCAGCTTATGATTATTCAATTATTTTACAGAATCAAGCTTTCTTCAGTTCAGAGGTGAGAGGAGAAGACATGGTAAAATCCAAGCAAAAAGTAACAGGGTCATCACACCTTCAGCAAAGGGCTTGGAAAATAACGAGGTTTTGTTGCCTTTTTTTTTTTTTTAAATACCAGAAACAAATTACAGTAACAGATTTTAAAATTAAACAATACAGCAAGCTTCCTAAAAATTAAGCACTTATTACTTTTACTTTCTCTTTTCCTTCTCCTAGCTTTCAACAATGTATTTTTCATCTGTATTTTGAGTAGCTACCTTAAAGTAATTATTCCATTTTAAACTTACTATCCAACTGAAAAAGACTCATTTCTGAAATAGCCTTTCCTCTGACTTTGATTTTCATCGTTTTCCCTTCACCTCTATTTACTTACCTGTCCTCTGCCTTTTGTCATCACATATGTCAATTGACAAAAATCTGTCAAGGATTCAATGTTACTTAAGGATTCCAGAAAACTTGAGTGAAGAAGAAACAGCTCTCATTGTTTTCTCTGAAACAACAAAAAAGCCTCTCCCCCCCAAAGAATCTGAATGTGCCTACATTGTGGCACGTTAGCAGGGAGAAAGGCTTTTTAAATTTCCAAAAARGGAACCAAGCTGTCAGCCTGAGGAGAGAAGCCCTGTCCCTTCCTGTTAGAATAGTCTCTGCAAACATGAAGATATATTTAACATTGCTGCTTCTTGTTTCCCTCTCACCTGCTGTGCTACTGATATTCCCTGCAAACAAAAATATTAAAATACAGGTGAAATATTCAGCAGCTTGGCAAGTGTTTTCTATTTCCATTTATATAGACTAAGACATAGCCAAGCTGTTATCATATTCTTAAAAGAAAATATAGTGAAGATAGTAAAGCAGAAAAAACCCTGTGATGGGAAAAACAAGTGACAAAAGCTTTTAGTAACTGAAATAAAAAGGGCAGCTTTAACAGATGTTAAATGAAAAGCAAAATGGGATAAGAAATCTGTAGTTGCACATTTCTTATTTTCATTTCCAATCCCAATTAAATTTTTTTGCAAAATAACAGCTTTTTGTTTAATATGGAAAAACTATATTTTTGTACCTTCGCAAATAGATGAAGACAAAGACTTCCTGACCTAAGCAAAACAATGGGTCCTGGTAGTTTTGCCATCCAAGTCACACAGAAAGACACTGAAATTACAAATTTATAGATGAACTTACAATTTTAGTGAGGCATTGATGACTACAAGCTTTTTTCTTTAAAAAAGCTGTAAAATAAAGGCTTGATGAATTGAGACAAATGCACTCTATTTAATGTTTTTTTCCAAGACTAATTTATCTATGTAAGACTGAATGTGGACACAAACTGGAGCATGTCTTTTATACAGCATCCCTGTTTAATGGTGATGGTATTAAGCCAACTCTTTAGAAAGAGCAGATAAGATTTTAGTGGTAGAGCCAAATTTGYTCACCTGTCAGAGAAACATTCTCTTCCCCCTCTGCCTAATATATTTCTTAAATATTTAAGCTGCTTTTGCTAGGGCATGAATTAGAATGTTACAATGTAAGAAAAGATTTTTTGTGATTGGCTAAGATTACAGCATATTTCCACTACCTGTAAAAAAGACCCTGTTGTGCTGAGAAGAAATGGAAACCCTAAATTAATTATGCTGTAGTTTATGCATATAAGCAATCATACAACATTACATGGTATCTGTTAAACAACCACAATGTTTTATTTTTGAATTTCAAAACTGACAGATAATTGTCATAATTTACCTGTGATTTCATCTCATAAAGTGTAGCATCCTCTGGAGTTAACTGAAGTGCTTCATCCCATTTGTGAATAGCCTCCCGGTACCTGTAGTTAAAACAATATTAGCCTCACTACATTTTAAAAAGTGACTTATACCAAGTAATTTTATTGTTTTAGATCCTGACATTGTCCTAATTAAAGTGCCACAGCATCTAATTAATATTTATGATTTTGCTAACCACTTCTCTGTAAGATATGTAGAACTGTTTTGAGGAACCGGGTATTTGTTCTTGTGACCAAATGGGTACTAAGCCCTAGCTCAAAACTGGCCTCAAGTGAATTAACAAGTCAACATAGAAAACTTATTCAGAGCAATGAACTAAAACTAGAATTTCTGAATTGAGTGCAATTCCCCTCACTGTCAAAATCATTCTTAGTCAGGGATGAAGAAGAAAAAAAGTACCTTGAACTTCATATGCCTTGATATAGTCATAATTTAAAATTTCTTTCTAGCTTAAAAAGCTGCTAAAAACTGGAGTCACCCTCCTGCATTATTGTATTGCAACAGAGACCAAAACAAAGAAATTTGGGGTAACTCAGGTATACAAAATAACAAGAAAATTCAAAGTAAACAGGTGTACCTAAGATCATTAAATCATTCAACTTTAGGAGATATACAGTAGCTTAGAAATATGTTTCCATCCCCTAGGAAACAGACGATAATGAGTTGACCAAAACCAAGAAGTCTTTGTCTTAAACAAAGAGGTAAAACTTAGACAAAGACGTAYTGGGGTTTTAAACCACAGTAGAGAACTCTAGCAGCATCATTTGCTGCAGAGTTGCAGCAAAGTGCAGGAGCAAACACAGTTGCAGGAGTGCAATCTTTCAGCCTYAAAAAAGTCTTCAGATGAACAATAAGAATACTATCGGGGGTATGGGGATCCACAAGTTCCATGAATCTACTGTTACAAAATCCATCTTTGTTACGAAACTTTGCTTAGGGACTCATATTTCCATTAATTCTACTGCCAAGATATGAAAGCTGTTACTCTTTAGATGGACAGATACATGTACACATGGCCATTTTAATAATATAGACAAAATGGAAGTAATTTTCATACACACTTCTTATACAAACAGTTTATCTCCCCTCCTTCTTCTTTCCCTTCCCCCATTTTCTAGTCCTCTGGCTTGCTTTGCACCTCTGAATTTTCCAGACCAATACATGAAGATTTCAAAAAGTTCTGAACTGAATGGAAACATGAGACTATATTGAAAAAGCTATGCAACCAAATTCTAACTCTCAGTAAGTGCTTCAGGTATTATTAGTTTATTAAATATATTAAATATATTTAAGTAAATACAAATAAATATATGTTAAATATAAAATATAATCTGATAAATATACTTAGAATTCAAGTCAGACAAAGGGATGTTTCAATGCATTTTCACATTTCCTAAAAATTTAGCTACGAGCTGTGCCTTTGTAGTCTCAGTTCATTCCCTATGCATGGGCGTTTATGCTGCAAGAAACATCACATTTCCTACATATGTCAGTGTAAGTGTTAAGTTGTTCTTTAGTTAGTGAGGACTTTTTTTTGAGTAAAAGACTATAGTCTTGTCCAGAACCTAGCACAGACATAGCCCAAAAAACTTTATTAGCTACAAGGATTGCATGATTGTGGGAAGCCATCAACTCAGATGATGCCTTGGCCACAGAGTAAGCTGAAATACTGCTAATGTAGCCAAGATGTTTAGAAACAGAGAAGAGTTTGGAAAACAGAGCAAACAGTAATGACCATCAATATCCATGAAGGAAGGAACGACACAGTGGCACTATGGAATGGAAAGGCAGCAAGATCAAAGTCACATTTTGAGAGTCTCTATTCTATATGAAAGGGTCACCAGTGTTCCCCCAAAATTTAAGTCTGAATATGATAAAACTCATAGGAAGAACAGGCTACCTCTGAAGGAGCACCAAGTAGGCAAATATTCTCAAATCCTGTTGGGTTTTGCTGCAAATTTGTCCATGGTCTGCCAACAAAAGAGAGACAGTCAAGGGAACAAGAGGCTGTGCATTCACAAAAATGCTGTGCTATGTGTATATATTTGAGCAAAGAAGTCAGTGATCCAACAACTGCTGCCATACACATGAACAAAAGAGTGAACAGTAATTTGTTAGCAAAACACTCAACTTGACCTGTGAACTTCAGAAAGGGTGATCTAAGAGAAATGAAGGTTTACAGTATGGTTATATCCACACTGCGATGAAACATTTATCTTTTCAGTGCATATATTTCCATAAGAAGAAAGTCTGATAAAACAGGTCTGTTTAAYTTTTAGAAATATGCAGGGGAAAAAAGTTTCAATTGCTGTTCCAGGAAAAAAATAAGGATACTGTTCTTAATAAAAGAAATTGAGACATGCTGTTTGCTCTAGTAACACACAATTTAAGAAAAGATTCCTTTCTTCTGTAAAGCTAGTTCTTTAATCCAAAGATTTTCCTCTTCATTCTTTTGAAGGGAAAGATTATATACTGTGTTAAGTATCAGACGCCCTACTGCAAATGTTTTCTGGGGGCATAAGATACAGTTGTCAAGTCAATATTCCAGTAAAGCTTTGATGAAAACCATAAACCTTGGTTCAAACAAGTAGTAAGCTAACTCAGTAGTAGTGTCACTAAAATAATTTTAAGTCTCAGCATCTGATGGAACTGGACTGTAGGGAACCTTTACCATTAGAAGCAGKGAGAACTAATTTTAAAATGGATAAATTCAGTATAAATATTATATCTGCTTTGGGTTCAGTTAACACAGTTATACAAGTTTAATGACTACTCCACTTGCTGTTCCAATTCTTTTCTAAAAAAGTAAATAAGGTCACACACAGAATTAAGTTATTACCATGTAACAAGTTCATATGCATCTACTGAGCTGCAAGAACTAGTATATCAGACTGGCAAAAAGAAAGTAAAGAATTTTAGCTTAAACCTGTTGCACTGAGGCCTACTAAACATGTTTTTCCATGTGCTTGATATTGAATGAGAGCACACAAATTCAAAACACATGCTATGGCACAGCTAACGCACAGCAACATGCATTTAAATCCCACGTCACTTCAGAAAAATGAATGTGAAACCCAGCACTTCAAAAATTAAAATAACTTAAATCAGAAATAACTTGTATCAGAAACAAAAATGAGAATCAAAAATCCCAAATCCAACCCCTGGCGATTTTTTAAACCTTCAGAAGCCTCTGATACTGATCATAGTGGCCAATAATCCCATGCACCAATACATGCCAGGGGCTAACCGGCTGGAAAGAAGATTTGCAGAAAAGGACCCGGAGGTCCTTGTAGACACCAAATTGACCATAAGCCAGCAGTGTACCCGTGTAACAAAGAAGGCCAACACCATCCTGGGCTGCATTAGGAAACACATCTCCAGCGGGTTGGGGGAGATGATCCTTCCCTTCTACTCAGCACTGGTGAGGTCACGTCTGCAGTACTGCACCCAGTTCTGGGCTCCCTGCTACAGGAGAGACATGGACATGCTGGAGCAAGTCCAGCGAAGGGCCACAAAGATGATTAAGGGATTGGAGCATCTCTCACACGAGGAGAGGCTGAGAGACCTGGGGCTGTTTAGCCTGGGAAGAGAAGGCTCAGGGGAGATCTCATCACTCTGTAAATAGCTGAGGGGAGGGAGTAAAGAAGGCAGAGCCAGGCTCTTCTCAGTGGTGCCCAGTAACAGGACAAGAGGCAACGGGCACAAAATGAAATACAGGAGAGTCCATTTAAACATAAAGAAACTTTTTTATGGTGAGGGTGAGCAAGYGCTGAAACAGGTGGTCCAGCAAGGTTGTGCAGCCTCCATCTTTGGAGATATTCAAAACTTGATTGGGCAACGTCCTGAGCAACCTGCTCTAGTTGACCCTGAGCAGAGGGGTTGCACTAATGATCTCCAAGGTCCCTTCCAAGATCAGTGATCCTGTGATTAGCAGAGACAGCAGGACATAATGAAGAATGGCCCTTGGCAATGTTCTGGCTTGACATATGTATTCTTATGCACATTAGACAAGTAAATAGGTTATCTATTTGTAAGCTGTTTTTTTAAGAACGCACTATGTGCCCTCTGGAGGTCCCTTACAGTCCTGTCTCCTGCGATTTCATCAAGTCTAAATCACATTCCATATATATTTGGTTACAGGAAACAAGATAAACACTTTCTAGCCTAAGAACTGTTTATGTGTGATCTGTACCAGAATGCAAGAATGCAAGAAATGCAATTGAAGAATACAACGTCTGTAAACTAGTTCTAACAATGCAAGAATAAATGCCGACCCAAATACTGTCCTGAGAAGTATGTGGTTCCCCAATAGACAAAATCATGGAAAAATGAGTACATTTCTTTAAAATAAAAAGTGTTTTATGCAAAGGAAATTGCCTATTTCATCATTCATTCACTTTCAATCAACAAAAGTAAAAGATTAACTCCCTCCACCTACTGGTACACATACCCTAAAAACTGATAACAAAAATATGCAAGAGGAAAAGGAAAGGCTAGGAGTGAAAGAACTTCCCCAGCTCTAAGGGCTTTTTGCCTTAAGTAGCAGAATTCCAACACCTTTGTCAAGTGCTATACCAGAAAACGAGTGGCATGCAGGTTCAGTCCCCCCAAATAGTCTAGCCAGCTCTATTAAATAAAATTGCCAGGGAGAAAAGCCAATTCAAGATAACCAAGAGCGTTACAAAATAAAGTCTACCGCTAGCATACAAACAACCAAATAACAGACCATCCCAGCTGCTAGTCATTTTCAGACTTGTTTAGGGCACAGAGGAAGAGCATATCTGAATTCACAACCCCTGTGTTGAACTCACCCTTCAGGAACAACCAAACAAAAAAAGATATGAAGCAAAAGGCTCTCTTCCCTCCCCTTAGTAAAAAGCAGGAATATATAAAATCTGTTCCTTTGGTTTTCAGGGTATGTATTTTAATAAAGACCTGTTATACAATATAGGGGGGGGAATCTAATAGGAGCCTTCCAATATCTAAGAGAAGGCTATCAAGACAACAGAGCAAGGCTCCTTACTGAGGCATGCAGTGGGAAATAAGAGAGACAGCGGTCATAAATTGAAAGAGGAGGTTCTGACTGGATATAGGAAAGAAACYTTTTCACTGGGATGATCATCAAGCACTGGAGCAAGTTGTCCAGCAGTGGTATGGAACATCCATCCTTGGAGGCTCTCGAGACACGACTGAACACAGCCCTAAGTAACCTAGTCTGAATTCAATGTTGACCCTGCTTTGACTAGACAATCACCAAGGCATCCTTAATTTTTTGATGTTGTATGGGAATACTATAAAAGCATATCTAGTATAACCATAAGGAAGTCACAGGATGTTAAAAACAGGCATAATCTGATATTCTATAAAATCAAAATAATATTTATTTCCAGAAAAAGTAAAATTGTATATATACACACAATATTGTATGTGTATGTCATACAATTTTTATGTACAATTTATTGTATATATACAATTGCATGTAACTAAACATCTAAGCCTAAGCAATAAAAAACTTTTTTACAAGATTTTATATCATATTTTGAAGTATTCATTATTCTTTGAGTATAAAGACAAGGCATACTTTTATGTACCCATAGTGACGCTTCAGTAAAACGGTACACTCTCAACAACAAAAAATTATACAATGTATCCAGAACATAACTATCATTTTATCTTCTCTATCAAAATGCCAAAAAAGTAAATTATTTAAAACTGGATACATCTGGGATGGTTTCAGAGTACAAGATTTGATGGATCTTGCCAATTTTTATTTAACTGGATACGAAATCCCAGAGCTCCCCTAAAGTGGTAAAACTGCTTTCTTCAGACATGCTACTAACCATCTGGGAGCTATACAGACTTGGCAGGTTTTAACACAGCTCGCTAAATGTATGAAACAAACATTTCATGCTTACAATTCACTTTTTCAACAACACTTCTGGGAAAACATCATCTCTTGAACTCTCAAACAAGATCACTAAGCCAAATTCATATTTTCCATAAAAATGTATTTAATTGGAAGCTTCTGGGTAAAATACCAAACTTATGGTTCAAAATTTGATTGCTGATGTGTAACTTGAGCCCAATGCATGTAATGTTAAAAATGGTCACTGTAGATCACAGGATCTACAGTCCAGTACCTTTACTCTTGACAGGAGTGCATAGTTGATGCTTTAGGAACAGATTAAAACCTCAGGGCATGTTTTGAATGAAATTGAAAATACATGAAGACATACCAAAGAGATGAGACAATATCAAATTTAGACAAAATGAGACAGGCCTGCAGTAGAGAGGCAGATCACAGAAGTACAGTGTAAGGAGAAAATAAGAGGCAATATAACTCCTCAGAATTTTTAAAAGATTTGAAGGGAATCTGACAAAACAGAAGTTAAAGGAGAATGAGGAAAAATGTGGCTAGACAGGGTTAAGGAAGACAAGAGAGAACAAGATTTCAAAAAGAATATGATTAGTTGTCAAATATTTACACCAGATCACAGAGAACAAAGGTAGAATAATGGTCTGTGACCACCAGAAACATTGGGAAGAGCAATTTTAGCCTAACATAAGGCCAAATACAATAAAGACTTTGGTGGAAGCTAAAGGAAAAGAACACTAGACATTATTATAAACGGTACATAAAGAGGAAAGGAAAGGGAAAGTTGACCACATGATTAGACTTTCCTTTTTTAAGTTGGAAGATGATGCAGGATTACACTGCAGCAGGAAACGTGAAGAAAAACAAGTAGAAGGAAACTACTAGAAGGAAAGTATGAAGACAAATGAATGTAACAGCTTTTTTGGTGTTTAACAACTCTAGGGTGCCCTATGTCAGCTATGATTTTATGGTAAAATAGCTTCTCTGCTGGCAGGAAAAATATCTGCATGGCACTGTATATAGGCATCTAGAAAAAAAGCAATGCGCAGTAACAAGTATTACTTGCAGAAGTGCATACAGAAAATTCTAGTCTGTAGTTAGTGCCATACAGCACATCTAACCTCCCTGGTAACCTTTATAAGATTATTACGTCTTTAGACATATGAAATGCAATAGTACACGCTCTTTTGAACAGCCTTAGTAACCCAAAAGATTTTTTTATTGCAGACAATTCTGACACTATTGATGAATTACCATCACTGCACCTCAATGGCACAGCTATTTCATAGTAAATAAATGCCTTATGTCAGCTACAATTGTAGAGTGAGAAAGTTAGAGCAGACAGCTTTACTATCTACTAAAACTTCTAACATATCTTTTTTTAATTTAACAGGATGATTTAGGTATGGCCACATTAATTAATTACCACAGGGAAAGAGTTAAGTGGCAATTCTTCAATGGGAACTAATCATATACATGCTCTTGCCCCATAGTAACGAGACGAAAATCAATCCCACTTGATCTAACTTCATATACATAAACTACATTGAATTTTCTATGGGATAAAACAGAATATACACAGCTGATGCACATCATTTAAAGGGTAACCATTTGTAAGCATTACTAATTTTTGTACACATTAGACTTCTCATTATCAGGTTATTGATGCCTGGACACCAGTAACACGTATAGTGAAAATAGATCAGGCAGATTTATACAGTATAACCTTTTTCATGAAGCAAAAATATAAGGATCTGATACAAATATATCAGTTGAATATACCAGAGAGAATTAAATTGCTACATAAATACTTCAGAGAGCCTTACCTTACTTAAGAACTCCCACAGAGGAACAAATTGGAGATAACGTTTCATCACATATCAGAAGGAATCTCTAGCATCATGCCAAACTAGTAGCTGAGATTTTTAACATGAGTTCCAGTCTCAATTTCCTGATTTTTAATTCATCTGGAGGTGCAACCATGGACATCACCATTTCAAGTATACAAATATGCAAATAAAAGTTCGATAATACCTTTGTCAAAGAAAACCTATAAAATCCAATACTGGAGAAGTATCTTCTTGTAACTAATACCCAGAACTGAAAACCATGACATCAGGATTCTGGTATCATCTCCGATAGAGACATCCTCTCTCATGTGGAAATAATATTTAGTTTCCCCACATACAGATGAAAATTTAACCTCAAAAATCACTCACTCCTTCATGATTGTTTTATTAATATTTTGAGACCCATAAACAGACTATACTGCAGTAAATTGTTTTAAAGACAAACAATGGATGAGTTCATGCAACAGAGTACTAGATATGATGGAGAGTAATCAGAGTCTAGGCCTGATGGCTGCAAGTCTGCCATAACATGTCTTTCATAAAAAAACTGCTTGTATTTAAYTGTGAGCAGAGTACTCTACTCCCTATCTTAGTTTATACAGTCTGGTGAATCACTGACTGATGGTCCAACCCAGCTCAGATACTGCACTTACCCGTAAGGAGAGAAGCCAGTTGCAACCCAAATGGAGTACATTTAACCACTAGTCCATTTTCCTGCTGCTTACTGAAGGACTGCTTCAGCTCCAGAGCCCTATGCCTTGTGCACTGGCACTACCACAACACGCACAGTTGCAGGGCTCTGTCCTCAAAGAAGCCTTTGGAACATATGCATGTTTTTCCACAGCCAGTTCTACAACCATGAAGTAATTATTCTGTTCTGATGAACAAAGAATTACATGTGACTGACAAGCACTGGTTAGGGCAAGACCAAAGCAAGTATTTTTCTTGGAAAAAAAAAAAATCCTGATATTCACCAAAAATCTAAACAAGTTGCATACTGCTAAACAATCTCTTTGTTACACAGACCATTGTGCAGAATTCTGGAACTCCAGAGTTTTGCTCCTGGCCTTATTGCAGAATYTATCTTCAGGCCAGCCACTGCTACTTCGTATTTTTCCTTCAAATACAGATTAGATATAAAACTTACTCATATCATATAATACAGAGTTTATTTATCTGCAATAAGACTACATTATAAACATGGTCTGAATTTCACAAACAAATACACAGTTAACCACAAAGACTTCCTTACCTTTGCAAACGATCAAAAATGAATCACAATAATTGCCCTCTTATTTGACRTTTGCCTTAATTTGCCTAAATTGCTTTAATTTCAATTAATTGTAGTAGCATCTCAGAACTTCATAGTGTAATTTTAAAAGTGAGGATAAGTTAATAGCAAAAACTCTCTCTATGAGACACTAACTTAGACTCTGGAATATTTTTTCAGACTAGAGGAACAGAATTAGAAGAATATGTTATGCTTCCTTCAAGTAGATGGTGGTTTTGCTGTCTTAGTTTTGTCATACGAGCCACAAGACCCTGCTGTCTCTGACTGCATACCCAATTAATTAGAGTAATATTAGCAGATGGACTGCAGTGATTAATTTTCCAATTTTTAACACAAAAAAAATAAGAACTACAGGATGGACAAAAGTTTGACCTGAAGCATCAAAAAAAATCAGCTATTTTTACATCTATTATATTAATGCAAAATTACTATATAACTAGCCAGTAATCACAGGACAGAACACAAAGGAGGATTATAAAAATACACTGTGAAAGATCTTAACACATCAGACAGTGCCCAGAATTTAAGAACTTCTTTACAGTCAGGTAAACCTTTTACCTGTATTTCTCCAGCATCCATAGTTCCATACTATATATAACATACCTGTTTTTCTTAAACACATATATATTAGAAAGCTCAATTTTCTATTTGACAACTTCTGTGACAACTGTGACAACTTCTTGACACAGGTGGTGGAGGAGCCAACAAGGAGAGGTGTGCTGCTGGACCTCGTACTAACAAACAAAG
>NW_020447675.1:1194084-1236718 GCF_003343035.1 Apteryx rowi
AGCGACAGGACGTGAGGCAATGGGCACAAACTGAAACACAGACACTTCCATCTGAACATGAGGAAAAACTTTTTCACTGTGAGGGTGACAGAGCACTGGAACAGGTTGCCCAGAGAGGTGGTGGAGTCTCCTTCTCCGGAGATATTCAAAACGCGCCTGGATGCGATCCTGTGCAACGTGCTCTAGGGGACCCTGCTTGAGCAGGAGGGTTGGACTAGACGATCTCCAGAGGTCCCTTCCAACCTCAACCATTCTGTGATTCTGTGATTTAAAAAGGCAATGTTGTTAATAATAGAGTTGTTGATACAGAGGAAATAATTATAGTCACATACATTGAAAAGCATGTTAGAGTGCTTAAGAACAAAAGATTGTCAAGACCTTCCATAACACTCATGCAAGAGATGCRCATTCTCACACACATTTAATATGTTGCATAAAGACTGTGTTCCTTTTAGAGCATTAAGAAGAATAAAAATGAATTACATATATGTAACTTTCAAAAAACAGCTCTTTCAAATGCTTTAGTTTTCAACATTCATGTCAGATAAGATGACGACAAATATGATGACAGATAAACATGAAAACACCTAAGGAACCCTTTACAGGGTTTAGAGTCCACTGTGCAAACCTCTATAAACATGCAGAGTATTTTGTCAAATACCAGCCTTGCATTTAACATTATATAATTAAAATTAGGTATTGAATGTCATTTAATGGGTGACAGCTCTGTAGGAAGCTGGAATAAACAATGACAAATAGGAACAGAACTGAGATTTACCCATGGAAATTTGAAGCAAGAGAAGAAATTCAAATATTATTACTCTTGAACCTGCATTCCCATTATTTAAGGAATAAGAACAGACAATAGTAGCCTCACAAGCTTCAGACAAGAACTGTATAGTTTTAGTAAAATCAGTTCATTATTTTAGTATCCTTACCTGAAAACTTCAATATAAAACAAGTATCAGATATTGCAATAGATGTTGTATTTCAAATGCCCAAAGGGAAAATATTTTGCAGATATCTTGAGTCCAAAGTCCATACCAGCTAATAAAGCAGTATTTTTTTTAATCGCTAAAAATGAAGTCTTAAATGCAAAGTTTCAGTTTTTCAAAATAGCTTCAACAGTATTTCCTATGAAAGCAAAACAAAGAATAATATAGAAGAAATGAATTGTGGTGCTGTATTTGAAGCAATTTTCGGGTTGTATTCTGGTCTTTCTTCAGAATTATTTAATCAGATATCTTTCAGAAAAACAGTAATACAGGTAGAATGAGGGATACCATTGGTGGTGTTCTTAGCTGAATAGGTATTTTAGCCTTTCAACCCTTTAAATATTTGTCCAGAAATGGGTGAAAGCTCTGTCTCACCTCATGTCACAAATTAGTCATGAGAACTAGGACAAGAAGTCATCAAAAACTGTCCAGAGCACCACGAAAGCAAGCTTCCGGCATTTAAATAGCAGTATTTCTTTCTCTCTACTAAAAAGACTTCTTGCCAAAAAATGAATGATGCTCAAGGGTAGGATAGTATTAGGAGGGCTTGACATTTTGAGACAGATGGTACAGAAAAATCAATAGTCTTAGTCTGTTCATAGTCTGTTCTGGGTAGTTCCATTTAATCTAGGTGATATACTATTGTTACCTGTACTAAATAATGTAATTCCTCTTCATTTTCTTTCCCATTGTTACTTCTGGCCTCTTTATAATTTCTGCCAGTTTCAACATCACAGACTAACAATGACATATGTTATATTCAAAAAGAGAGAGATAAAGACACAGGAAACATGTAATTCTCTATGGCATTTTGAGATTTATAAAGGGCAATTATAATTTATTATTTATGAAAGAACCAATCAAATAAGTAGGCAGTTGCTCTATAAACCTCCTCATGTAGCTCAAATGATTAGACAGTATTGATGTCAAACAACTATAAAATACCAGTCCAAACACTAATGGGCAAAAACGTCATCTTGAAGGAAATGAAATATAGACATGTAATAAACAATACGTGATTTACGTACAAGGACAAAACATACATGATAAAGACTGTATACAGGTAGCAACTGGATGTCACCATCCAGAACTGAAGGAATGCATCAGACAATGCTAAAACCCGAGGTGGCTCGCCTGCGAGTCATGACACTTCTGGTGACAAGGAGCGGGATAGGAGATATAGTGACCTGTAGGTGTCATTCGGTAAAAATGTTCTTAGAGAGGCAGAAGAGGCAGGCACAAGTTTGTGCTCCAATTGCCAAGAGAGACAGAGCTAATTAACACCACTTAAAATGCTATGTTTCTACTGATGAGCAGCCTCATATGGAAGTCAAAAAATAGATTTAGATTGGTGCACTGTTTGCAGGGTGATTTTGCATACACACAATAAAGACTAGGATTAATAGCAAGAACTGTTTGAACTACCTCCCTCTGTTTTTCTCACAGCACAGCAAGAGAAGAAAATCAAAGCACAAAAGGTTCAACACAATTAACATTTCATACATTTTACTTACATTGGTTATTGGATAGGAATAATTAAGCTATTTATAGTTCACAGAACCCTATGCTTTTGAATCCTAACTTAACTCTTCCTCTTTCTCTGCTTTTATGACCCAATCCCATGCTCTATCTAAGGGGATAGACCTACAAAGAGTATTTTGAGTTCTGGCAGGGCTCACTTTCCTTTAAATTGCCTGTGGATTTACAACACACTTTCAGGAAAGGAGACAGGGCAGCAGACCTTGGTTTGTTCAGATAATCCACAGTAGCTGTAACATCTGTGCCCTAGAAGATCCCTTCCATTCTTCTTAAAAAAAGAAAGTCTGAAGTGATCAAAGCTGCACCTGAAGAAAGGATTGGTGTCTCAATTACAAACATCTGCCCTTTAACATATATCCCCTATTACCTTCTCTTTAAACTTTCGATCAATCCCACTGATTAGACAAACATAATTATATCTGACTCACAGATGCCTTAACATCTCTATAAATGCTTTTCCTGTATAAAACCTACCATCCACAGACTCTAAAAATATGTCAATAATTCCTCTTAATTTTAGACTTGAACAGTATTCACCTTGCCTTTTTCCAGTTTTGCTCAATATTTAAATTTCAATCTCTTTGCACACCTATTATCAGAATACGACAAACTAAGTAACCTGGGCACCCTCACAACCAGTTAAAATATTTTGAAAAATTTTTAAGTTACCTAGAAAGATCCAGGTTAAATAGATCTCTCCCATGTTGATACAATGCTGCATGTGATCATTGTTTGTGCTAGCTATTTACCTGAAACATGCTCACGTTTTATGATAGAAATTGATTCTGTAAAATAATTTCATTTTATTTATACTTATGATCTAATTTTAGTATTTCTTTCTTTCATTCTGTATATGACTAGCACTTATAACACTTTTTKCTAGTATGCCTTGGAATTCCTTCTTGCTTTGAAGGCCACAAAAGAAAATAGCTACTAAAAGAAATCATTTCTGAAACCACATTCATTCAATTCTATCCCCAATACAAAAGTCTTAGATCCTTGCCACCAGTTCAAAAGGCAAATACAAAAATTCATGAATATAAAGTTTCAAAGTCATTTTAAGTCAGTTCTCAGAATAAGTAGTTTGCACTCTCTCTCCTCATCTCAGTCTACTCTTTCTTGCCCTTACTTTGCACCAGCATAAACACTTGTGCTTCGTGATCCAAGTCACCAGTCTAATCCAGGTTAAGACCTGTCCAAAAATTAGTTTGTTTTAAATGCCAAGCAGCTCCCCAATCTAATTCTCCATTTGGCTGCAAAAACGAAAAGGAGAGAGCTTTGTTTCAGCAGCAGGGACACTTGTACTTGGGTTAACATGATAGCAAAACTTCAGCACTGCAAGTATACTTTTTGGTTGCTGAAGGAGGAGTTCACAGCCCTTACTTACTAAACARGACAAACTGATATTCATGAAACAGAATGCATTATAAAAATGACATCTTTAGTAAATAGTTTCCTATCACCTTCATATTAAGAGCTATGATAACAGTAGATTTTTCAGTTTGGCGGTGACAGAGAAAGATGGCCTAGCAAGGGCCAATGAAAACAAAATTGCATTTTCAACAGAAAATAGTGGAAAAMTTTTGTTTCCATCTCAATATGCGCTTCTACTCCACCCCCAATGTTTTATTCATACAAATTTTTTTTTTAAACCAAGCCCCTATTTAAATCCTTTTCAAAGCCTAAAAAATATTAACCAAATTCAAACCAGAAATATCCTTTGAAAACTGAAATGATTCACTGAACTATGATTTCACTTTGATACATTCAATATTTTAAATAGAATGTCCAGGAAAATAAGTCATGTGTGAGTAATACCAGGGAAAGTACATCTTCCGACAGAACAGTTTCACTGACAGACTAAACTAAAGACGATAAAAAACACCTATGTCAACATCCAAATTCATTGAAAGTGAACTCACCATCATCATAGGAGTTAATGGTCATGAAAAGGAAAGCTTATATTAAAGCTTCTAGACAGATACAACTTCAGATATACTAGCATTTCCTACAGAGAAACCTAAGCTGCAGAATTCCTTTCAACAAGCTTATGCTATTTAACAAGTTTAACAGGTGTCTTCCATTTTTAACAGTAAAACGGGCTTGTGGAGCCAGCTGGAGATGAGCCACTATTCACTGCCAAAATTTCTTATCCAATCTAGTTCAGAATCTACAGCTATGAACTGTATTTTGTCTTAACTGTCATTTTTTTAATTTTTGCAGAAGATAAACAGCTTAAACCATGGTCTACTACATTAAATTTTTATTACCAGCTGACAGGTCAAAGACAAAACAAACTATGTTTTCTAAGATTTGTCATTTAGTTGCTAGAGCCAGTAAACCCCAGAGATTGCCATGAAAATGTGTCCAGTACTCACTTAAAATGGCAGGCTTGGAATTACCAGCTTGAATTGGCTTCAGAATAGCAAACTTCAGTTTTTTGTGAAAACAAGACATCTATGTTTTTTTCTGAAAGTAAGAACAGGGAAGCGGGGTATTATCTCTTTAACTATATGGCATGAGCATATCCTCAGTGTTCTAGGCCCCATCCAGATGTCCTTACAAGTGAGCTAACCTGTCTTTTGTGATCTTGTGAAATCAACTCTTAAACCATTAGCACTCCTAGAAAAATCAAATATTTCCATTAAAAAACAAACAGAAGAATGTACTGCTCTGATTTTCCCACCCAGCATTTGAACCAACAYTGAAAAGGCCTGACTGAATAATTGAACAAGATGTTTTTCCTGGATAGCTTTTATTCTGAGCTTTTACAACCTAAAAGCATCCTTTCTAATTTAAAGATACTTCCATGAAATACAGCAAGATGTGGAAAATTATCATTTAGGGAACCAGAAAGCAACAAGCTGACATTATGGCATTTAGAAACCAAGACATTTATCTAGGAAAGTAACAAAAACCGTCACCACATCCTACTTCTTTCTAAAGCCACTGAAACACAACTGCTGATTGACAATTACGATTGCTCAAATACAGCACACTTCAATTTTAGAAGAACTCTCATAGGGACAACAGGTACATATTTGATGACGATCACGTAATGGATACTGAGTTACTGCCTTAAAATTACATTTCATGAACCATAAGGACAATTCAAACAAGCTGGGTTTTTTGATGGAAACTTTGTCAGCTACAATAACTAGGCTTTGTTTAAGAGCACATGGATAAAGGTATTAAAATTAAGAAAGCATGTAATTTTTGTTCTACAGCTTCCTTAAGGAACAGAAATATGTAGAAATGAATCCATTTTCATAAAATAAACCCAGTAGCTTTTATTTGAGTAATAAAATATTTAGCTTTTTTTCCTTTAATGCCTAGCTACACTGCTGCATATATCAGAACATAACTTGGGGGTGGGGAGGGAGGGGAAGAACATTCTATAGAACATCATTAATATAGGGAATACTGGACATTAATAGCAGTATTTCAGTTGAGCAACTCTTGCCGGTGTCTGTCAAGTAAAGGATCTGAAAAAATGTCCCAGTTTGTACTTTTCAGTAAAATATTGTTTAAATTAATGTAAATTACTAGATTTTTCTCAGTTACATTACACTAGGTACATAAATGATAAAATTTTCTAAATTTAAGAGTTTTTTTAATATAAATGTCTAAAGTTATGTGTAGAATCTCTTGGCTAAAACCCCAAACATTTTAACTTTGCAACATAGACTTTTGCATTAAAATATTTACAGGAATCCTTAGCCTCCATCTACCAGCACAGATCCGCTAGCAGAAATGGGCTTCTACAGGGCAGTGATAGTGCTGCTATTGCTGTTATGTCTACTACTGTAAAAGATGGTCCCTGGCCCAGCAAATTTATAAAATAAACATATGGCAAGGGGAAAAAAAAGAAAAAGAAGAACGTTTCAGGGGTCCACTCCAGAAACAAATGAGCTAACTGTGAGAGAAACTCACTCTGGAGCACTTCATCTCCACAAAACACTCGACAGGAAATGAGAAGGCACCAGGCGCATTCTGGTTCACACACTGATCCCTCATACACAGCAGAAGGGTATACTTGCTGCCAAAGAAGAGCACCTCATGAAAAGCTGCGTGGCATATACACATCAATTCAAAGAAAAAAATCAGACTGCTAATAGGATATGTGAACTGAAAAAGGTAAAGAACAGATTATAAAAGGGTAATTAATTCTACTTATGTAAAACTTAAGGCTAGAAATACAGGCAGCACAAGTGCTTTCACAGATTTTAAATTAATTCTTAAAGCACAGCTCTGATAAGTTATTAAGATTAAATGTAAATATTGTTATAATAATTTGTAACAGTGAAAAACAAAAAAACAGTACTTTAGTCTTTACATTTACATAATTCCTCAGAAGATTTACAAGGCATTGCACAATTACTCTTTTTTTTACAAATGGGAAGACTGAGGCACAGAGATAACATATCCAAAGTCAAGGCACATATCAACAGAAAATAGAATCAAGACATGTAGATCTTCTGCCCTCTTTGCTTGCCTATAAGTAACCTTACAACTTGTTACATCCTAACATGACATAGCCAGATCGATCATCACAATTAATGCCTGCTCATGACCATCATTTTTAGCATAATTTCTGGGACTAGATACAAGTACTCTGTTTAGACATAAACAAAAGCTCTCTGAAAAAGGTGCTAGGAATTAAACAGAAGCAGTTTGCCATGCAAGAATTCAGATACTATTAATTCCTGCCCTACTGATTACTAAGAAGCAAGTACTGCATTTTTGAAAGTGAAATGTGAAAATCAGACTGGTATTTATTATTTTCCAATAACTTCACATGCATCAGAAGGACAGAAGAAAACAACTGTCAAGCATGATTCTTCTATATGAAATTTGGGAGACTAATATATATGGAAAAACTGAGAAAAATTTTTGCTTAAGAACTTTTCCAGTAATATGTTCTACAAGTTTCAAAAAGCATTTCAAGAATTGACACATTTTCTAAGAGAGTTTATTAAAAAAAAAAAAAAAAGAATTACTACATAGCAGATCTCTTTGGGGAACACAAGTTTTTCTCTTACATAATTCAAAGAACTTTATTTCTCACACAGAAGAAACAGACCCTCAAAGTTAAAACCCAAAGACAAATAATACAGAAATAATCCTTCATCTTCAAACAGGTATTAGCAGTTAGGCCTGACTCATCCCACCTAATTTTAGGTATTTAAGCTCAGGCATTTACATTAAGACTTCAGTCACCCTGTAGTCACATGGGCTATCTCTGTATTAGCAAACTAATAGTGTCAGGGAATATACCTAGCCAGTGGCACTTGAGTAGAATTACTGTTAAATTTTTGGACTGAGCAGTTCGTGGCACGGCTGTAGCCAGCTAGCATTCCCCCAAACAATTCCCAGGGACGGGCTTGGAGCTGGAGCAGGCCACAGGCCCTTCTTAAATGGCGGTTTGCACATGGCCACCCTGCTCAGGAAGGTAAGAGTCGCATAGCAGGGCCATGGATCACTCTGTGCCAGCTGGCCTCAGTGCCAGCAAATGGTCCTGGTACATTTATAATATAGCTATATTGTTAATACTGAGACAGAGAAACTTCCAAATTGCAGTTTAAGCTCTTTAGTGGGCTGAACCACAGTCTGGAGATACCTCTTTCTCCTTACACTGTAAAGAAACCTTGAGCAAACAGATTCACAACTTGCTTGCCTCCATTAAGTGCCTAAAGTTAGATGGGATGAATGCAGGCATCAGTTATAGTATGCTTTCCACTGAATGAATATATTATATGTATAAATGCATGCACAGAGTTTACAGCTGTTCCATGACTATTCCTTTCTCTTCCTTTGTATTTATAAATACCCACCCATATAAATATATGCACATTATTCAAATACAGATACTACAATAACACAATTCAATACCCTCAAGACACAATAATTCTAAAAAAAAGAGAGATGCTATCAAAATCATTCTCTTACACATACTCTCAGAAAAGTCTGCAAAAAATTAGTAACGAAAATTCAAAACTGAACTCCCTGTTTGCCAAATAATAACCAGTTATTGGAAAATAATGCTTGCCATAAAAAAAAGAAAAATAACTATATTAAAGATAAACAGCAATTTAAACAAAAGGAACTATTTAGAACAAATAGGCAGCAAAGAACTTCCTCTTCAATGAGGAAGGCCAAAGAGATGCATCACCAGGAAGCAAAAACTCTTTTAGTAAGTGAGAGAAAACAATAAAGCTAGCAATAAAAGTTATCTTGAAGGTGAAAATTAAAGTGTTATTTCAGGTACCAATTTATGGGAGGGTGTTAAACACTATAAAACACTCTGCACTTACAGGTTTTTTTAATTATTTCTGTAGAAAGGTTATAAGGCTTGCAGAACAAGACATATATTCTGACTAATCAGCAAAAAGCAGCAACAAGCATTATTGACAAAAAATTGAGACAAGAAAGGCTGCATACATTCAGAATCTTTTCAGTTTCAGTTCACATGCTCTGCATTCAAGATTTACAGTCCACATACCCTTCATCTCATTTTAGTGAGCATAAYACGTGCAGGGCATTCTCAAGGGAGCTAACAGCACCGAAGTTGTATACATACAAGACAGTCATGCTAAACACTTAAAAGCATTAGAGTGATCAAGTATTTTGACTAGAAATCATGCCAATGTTATCAAGCCTCTATTTGTAATATATAATTTTACTAAGAATGATAAMCCTACTTAGTTTCTCCATGCTTTGCATGATCATTCCTAGAAAACAATCAATCAACCTAATCAAAGTGAACAATAACTTGGATTAACATTTTTCATTTTATTTGGAGTATTGGTCACTCACTCTGAAAGAAGTAAGTGCTATACGGAATGGCTAAAAATACCTAACACACAAGTTACATCAAGAGACTGATACTAAGCAGGTATTTTCAACCTACAAGGAACAGTAGGAATCATGCCTACTATATTATTGTTTTACCATAAACATTTTCCATCAGTTTCCCCTACACTCAATTATGAAATCCAACCCATAGGGATTTCAGATCACTCTTACAGAAGAATTAACATTCCCCATGCAATCTAACATTGGCCTAATTGGATTTTAGATTCTACCTTGGGAGCCAGGAACAAAAGCTAAATTTGTAGGCTCACAAATTCTCTATTGTATCAATTCCATCTTGGCTTTAAACAAGGCCAGTTAGCACATACAGAGGGAGAAAGAAGGCTGAGCAAAGACTGCCTACTTTCCCATCCTCTCTGTACCAAAGCATTCCACCACAAATATAAGGACTGCTGAAACAAAACAAAAAATAAATTCAATGCTAACTGCTAAAAGAAGAAACAGAAAGAAGTTTCACACTCCCTGAGAAAGGTTCCATAAGAATGACCTGTAAAGCTGAATTCAAATTTGAAGAATTACCTAGTATATTCTAAGCGCATCTGTAGTTTTAATGGGCTATAATCACAGAATCACTGATCTTGGAAGGGACCTTGGAGATTGTCTAATCCACTCCCCTGCTCAGGCAGGGTCAACTAGAGCAGGTTGCTCAGGACGTTGCCCAATCAAGTTTTGAATATCTCCAAAGATGGAGGCTGCACAACCTTGCTGGACCACCTGTTTCAGCRCTTGCTCACCCTCACCATAAAAAAGTTTCTTTATGTTTAAATGGACTCTCCTGTATTTCATTTTGTGCCCGTTGCCTCTTGTCCTGTTACTGGGCACCACTGAGAAGAGCCTGGCTCTGCCTTCTTTACTCCCTCCCCTCAGCTATTTACAGAGTGATGAGATCTCCCCTGAGCCTTCTCTTCCCAGGCTAAACAGCCCCAGGTCTCTCAGCCTCTCCTCGTGTGAGAGATGCTCCAATCCCTTAATCATCTTTGTGGCCCTTCGCTGGACTTGCTCCAGCATGTCCATGTCTCTCCTGTAGCAGGGAGCCCAGAACTGGGTGCAGTACTGCAGACGTGACCTCACCAGTGCTGAGTAGAAGGGAAGGATCATCTCCCCCAACCCGCTGGAGATGTGTTTCCTAATGCAGCCCAGGATGGTGTTGGCCTTCTTTGTTACACGGGTACACTGCTGGCTTATGGTCAATTTGGTGTCTACAAGGACCTCCRGGTCCTTTTCTGTAAATCTTCTTTCCAGCCGGTTAGCCCCTGGCATGTATTGGTACATGGGGTTATTCCTCCCCAGCAGCAGGGATTCGCGTTTCCCTTTTTTGAACTTCATAAGGTTCTTCTCTGCCCATTTTTCCTATCTGTTGAGGTCCCTCTGAATGGCAGCATAACCACCTGATGTCATTCTTCCCAGTTTTGCATTATCTGCAAACTTGCTGAGGGTGCACTCTGCCCCATCATTCAAGTCAGTAAAGAAAAGTTTAAACAGTATCGGACCTAGTATTGACCCCATGGGTACATCAGTAGGGACTGGTCGCTAGCTAGACTTTGTGCTGCTGATCACAACACTTCGGGCGCAGTAGTTCAGCCAGTTTTCAGTACAACTCCCTGTCCACTTATCTAGCCTGTATTTCATCAGTTTGTCTATGAGGATGTTATTGGGAGACAGTGTTGAAAGCCTTACTGAAGTTAAGATAAACAACATCCACTGCTCATCCACCAGGCCAGCCATCTCATCACAGAAGGCTATCAGGTTGGTCAAGCATGACTTGCCCTTCATAAATCCATGCTGACAACTCCCAAACACCTCTTGTCCTTCATATGTTTTAAAATTATTTCCAGGATTATTTGCTCTATCGCCCTTCCCAGGGATCAATTTGAGGTTGTCCGGCCTGTAGTTCCCCAGATCTTCCTTCTTGACAATAGGAGTGACATTAGCTTTCTTCCAGTCCTTAGGAACCTCCTCCTAATCACCATGACTTTTCAAAGATTGAGTGGCCTCGCAATGACATCAGCTGCTCCCTCAGCACTCATGGGTGCATCCCATCAGGTCCCATAGATTTATGTATGTACAATTAAACGTTCCCTGGTCTTAGGGGTTTGGAGTTCTTGAAGGCAAGTCTTACCAGTAAAGACCAAGGCAAAGAAAGCATTGAGTATCTTGGACTTTCCCATGTCTTTTGTCACCAGGTCCCCTGTCCCATTCAGCAGTGGGCCCACATTTTCCCTAGTCTTCCTTTTGCTGCTGATACACCTGTAGAAGCCCTTTGTGCTACCCTTCACATCCTTTCCAGATTCAAGTCCAGGGGGGCTTTGGCTTTCCTAACCCCAATCCTGCATGCTCAGACAGTATCTCTATATTCCTCCTGGGTAACCTGATCCTGCTTCCACCTCTTCTATGCTTCCATTTTATATCTGAGTTTTGTCAGGAGCTCCTTGTTTAATCCATGCAGACCTCCTACCACCTTTGTTCAATTTCCTGCTCATCGGAATGGACCGCTCTTGAGTTTGGAGGGAGTAATCCCTGAAAAAAATAAATAAAATCAACTAACTCTCCTGGACCCCTCTTCTCTTTAATATACCCCACTTCTAAAAATATCCCATATACTCTAACGTACCTCACTTCTCCAAGGTTACTGCAATGTAATTAAGCTGCTGAAATGTTTCAGTCAAAGACAGCTGGTAGGTCTTCTGGGAAACTTCTTTACTAATATTTTCATTATGTAAATAACATCAATTTTATTGACTGAAGGTTTATGGCAATTTCCACACAATGATCTTTGCCCTTTGCCATGTTGGCTGCACCTAAATGAATTAGCAAAATAATCTGAAAGGAACTTTAATGCTTCCCTAACTCACTAGTAATCAAGTACTTACCATAATCTAAAACTGAAAGACACTTAACTTGAGAGTAAATACAAACATTATATAATCATGACAGAAAGATCTGTTGTTGTTTTTAATAGATATTAATCTTTTGCTCAAACTTCTAAACATATCTTTTTCATAACAGTTAACACAACTGATCACCACACTAAACACTTCCTTTAAAGGATTGTCACTGATAATCTCTTCACTAACATCTTACAATATCTAGCAAGAAAGAAACTCGCTGTGGCATATATTGCTGAGGAATGACAAGATAGGTATGTTGAAGTAACTCTGGTATATTTGTGCCAGAGAAAGAGTAAATCCACATTTTAGCAGTTGAGCTTAAGTGGCATTTCACAAAAGTTGAACTTGTTTTTTAATAACGGTAGAGTAAAAAACTGAACAGAGTAACTCCTAAAGAGTAATTCTGCTAGAAAAGCAAACTATTTCTGAGGATTAACCAATTTTCTGCTCTGTCCATAGCACTTTGGCTTGTCACTGTTTAATTTGCTACTGCAAAAGGAAGAGTAAATTTATCAGACTAATTTACATCAACAAATAACAAAGTGACATTAACTATTTATTTTAACACAGGTGAATATCTAGTAGATCAGCCAAAACAGTGTGTTCCAGTTAAAGCCAGTCTTTCCAAACAAGCGCCAGCTTTAGAAACGGAAATTTTTTAGTGTAATATAAAATGGAATAAGGAATAAACACAATTAGAAATAAGAGTGCTATTAACATGATTTTTTTATTTATTAATACTTYTGCAAAATAATTGAAAAATTAAACACAAATCAGTAAAAACTTAAACCCAATAGTGTCTCTTTGTAAAAAAAAAATATATATATATATATATATTTAAGTGAGCATTTTTTTTGCTTATCTTCAGGATACCTCGAGAAGACCTCTAACTCCACCTACTGGACAGCTACAAAAACTTTTGTTGTTTAAAGAAAAGTGTGCATGGGGAAAAGCAAAGTCATCTATATCAACATGTAATTCAACTATACTGAACATACTAGCCTGACATACAAATTTTCCACTCTTTGCTGTTAGTTCTCTACACATCATTGGTCTGAGGACACATATATGCTCCATTATTTTATCTCCTCTGAACTCATCCCTAAGCCTGGGTCCACATACAAAGGTGACTTACCATTCAAAACAMGCTACAATGGCAAATTGCTGTTTTCAAAGGTGCAAATTTTTATCCTTGAATGTTGTGCTAGCTTTAAAATTGTTTAGGACCATCCATGCAAAACACACAAACTGGATTTCTGAAGGGGTTTATTTTCTTTAATTCCAGTGCACATTCATGCTGGTATCTCATTTTGGATAATCTGCCAGCATTATGAATTCCATTTAAGCAAAAACATTTTCTCTTCTGGAATATTCTCCATTCCTTCTACCAACAGACTGTCCTCTGTTTCACAAAAGGGTTTTATTTGGGGGGGGGGGATTTTTAAATCATTCCTTCCCACACATCCAAACAGCAGACAAATTTCGCTTCTTCCAGCCATCTGCCCATTCTTTCTGTTCTTACAGCACAGTTACTCATTCACAAGTCATCTCCCTCATAACTATTCATCAGGCTTCTAGGTCAGAATTTCCTAACCCATGACCTCCAGGTTATATTAGACCTACTAGGATAATCAGTCTAGTCCATCACCTGTTTCTGGCAGCCCCCATGTCCCTGTCTCTCCCCTCACTCTGTTCCCCTCCAAGAAAAGAACAAAATGTGGATCACAAACTGTCCTCTTAGGCAGCATTTTTTCCTGTCTCTCCCCAGGCTTAACAGGCTTACTGCACACAGATTACAGAGTGCACATGCAGAGCCCCCCCAAGCAGCTCCTGTGAAAGCTGAAAACCCACAGGTGGCTGCTGCCACCACTGAAACAATTCATCCATGCCACTGCCGAGTTTGCCAGTCAGCAGCCTGCTCTTGGCTGCACAATTTTTTTCTGGCAGTCCATTATTTCGTTCCCCCAAGAAGCACTGAGGCTTAATTTATAAGCACAAGCCAGTCTGAGTTCACTCATTCACAGAAACAGACTTACTGCCTGTATGGAGACTAACAACAACATATGGCCAGTATATTCAGTTAGAAGGTGGGGAAGCAACAACACACAGCTTTCCCCTATCAAAGGAATAAGTTACCTGACTTAACCAAGCATAATAGTGGTCATTGCTATTCTAACTGAATATTTAGACTTGTAAGAAAAGCCATCTTTGATCATATTACTTTAATTTTGCCATGCACATGCTTGGAGTCCCTTTTCTATAAGGAATGAAGATGAATTTATTACTTTCCATTCTTTCCTTCAGTTAGTCTCTTGCTTCTTCCCAAGTCTTTTTCTTTCCAGGATCCCCTTCTCCCTCCCTCCATCCCACAAATAACACCAACTAAAATGCAACCTTGGTTTCTCTCTAGTGCTCAGTCTCCATTTTCTTCTGGGCTTCTCCAGCAGAACAAATACTATCCTTTTATCCGAATGCTGCACTATCCAACTCAAAACCTTTCCTAAAATATTAGTGCCTAATAACAATTTATAGAAACAACCTACATTAAGTATTCAATTCGTTACATAAGCCTGCTTATCTTGTACAAATGTATAATCAAAAAATAGACTAAGTCTAAACACAATTCCACCACGCTTTCCAGAAAGAGTGAATGTTCCTTGCAGATTGCTTCCTCAAGTTACTGGTGGAGGCATGTCAACTATTCCACTTGTTGAAGTAATGAAAGACTCCCACTGAGAGTTTAACCTAAGTCTATGTGAAGTCTTTTTTTTAAAACTGAGATATACCTGAAAGTTATGTGCCCTGACAGCACCATACTAATGTAGTAATCGCCCTACAGAGAGGGACTATAAATTGATGGCAGTAAGTTCCCCTGAAATATGAAAACTACAACTTTTGTAAGTTGACTTCTCTTGGGCCTCAGATATAAGTGTTCACACCAGACTAAGATAGTGAAAAGCCGCCCAAAACCTGCATTTTAATTTCTGTATTTGTTATAAACCACTTAGTATCTCTCAGTAGCTCTCATAAGCGCTTTGATGAAACACTCTTCTCATTAAATTGCAAAAAATTACATGTTACTACTTATAGCTATTTTTTTTAAATTGTTTTCAAACTGACAGAAAGTGAAAATCTTCAGGCAAAACTCAATCTCTAGGACTAAGATACTAAAAGCACCAAAAAAATCCACTTGCTGCTCAGAATGAATATACAACAGTCTGTCTTCCTGCCCTAATCCCCATATATAACAGAGATTATTTGCTGTTGTTTAAGAAGATTTATTGCATTTTATATAATACATAAAAACAAAATAAAAAATACAAAACACCAAGATCCACAAGGCATTGAGGGTTCTTTTTGTGTACAGCATATCAGAAAAAAACATGAAGAGGGTGAAAGTGGGAAGGATCACAGCTTATGCCTAATACACATAAGCAGAATAAATATTAGTTATTACAAGCTGTAGAATGAAAGCATTTAGAAATGCTTCCACCTTCTTAAGCTTGAAAACACAATTTCTATGAATGTCTTAAAAAAAGATAAAGTATACCAAAAGTTCTCTACAAAAAGTTAGGTCTAATTTATTCCTAGCATTAAAGATAAAAGTGTTAACAATAAACTCTTGTAATTTGAGTATTGTAAAATATTAATGTTACCAATTTATGATGCTATTGCATTAAAGATATTGATTAATACAAAGGCAGCACACCTAAAACTGACTTAGCTTAGTTGGACTTTAACTTATGTTTAAAAGGTTTCAAAACATTATTCGGGAATTAGGGAACTTGGAAACACAAAAATGAGGTACAGAAGTGAATCCCGCCACTGCCCCAACAGTGTCACTATCAGAGTGAACAGTAAATAGAGGAAACCATATTTGTATATTTGAATAAGATTTTTCTTTAAAATAAATAAATAAAATATCAGAACACAACACACTGCCAATACCAACCATACTTGTCTGTTTCAAACTTCTGAATTGTCCTCTCTTCCACCTTGCCCAGGGCACCCATTTTTAGACTAAAATATCTTAACAGCAAGAATTTAACAGAACAGGAGTGTACACGGACTTACTATGGAGTTATCTATACCAGGAAACTAAGCATTATAATGTCACCTCTCTTCTGCGAAAACGAATTAAGCAGAGATGCTCGTACAACTAAAGTCAGGATACAGACTTAAATGTCAAGTATTCCAAAGAGTTTAAGGGGACTATTTTTGGAACTGTTCCCTTTTTTTTTTCTCCCCCCTAGAGACAACCTAGCCAAATTACTTACTTAATATGTAATTTATACTCTCTCTCCTCTAACCCCYCCTCCTCTCCAAAGTTATTTTCTCCATGCAGCATAACAGGACAATGTTAATACCCTCCTGAACTTGTGGAAGCCTCCAGGCTCAGTACTCTCTAATCAGAAGGTGTTCAGGGTGGCTATCTGAACCTGACTGTCTGCAAGGTAAACTGGAACACAGATTTACCATGAAATTAGGTGCTGAGCACGGTTTACCTACTCAGTGTACCCATATAAAGAAATTTACTCTTCAATAGGAGTAAGTTGCCACATATTCACAACAGTATAAGAGAAAACTACCACAGAATAGCTAAAACATGACTTACAGTATGGCTTACCTCACAAAATTTTATTTACCCTTTCAATTTTCAGATCCAATCAGTTTTTCAGCTCTCTGCTTCTATCATTTTTTGTTAAGTGAACACTCAGAAACATGACTGAATACAGACTTCACTTCACAGGCACCAACAACCGCACCACAGAAAACAACAACTGATTCAGTACCAGAGAGTGTGGTTAAAATGAAAAGAATGACTGACTTCTTTTACAAATATGAAAAATATGAATGCAACATCTAGCAGATTAATATTTGAAAAAGAATTAAAATACCATTTAGCACTTATTCAGTCTAAAGATAGAGAGTAAAATAACACTAGTACCTCCTGTTTTCTGCCAAATTTGCACCTTCATCCTTCAGCTGCTTGCTTTTCTTCATGCAGTCTTCTAGAAGAACTTCCTTTCTTCTCTTAGTTGCATGCACCCAGTTATCTTCATCATCATCAGCCAGACCCTTATCATCAGCAGCTTCTGCTTCAAATTGCTGTGAAGTGGCTTTTGAAACTTTCTCACCAATCTTTCTCTTCCACCCAAAAGAAGCCATTTGGAGAACTAGGGAAAAATATATTTTCGATAGTTAAGCAATTTAGTTTTTAAGCATAGAGAGAAAGAAAATTCTGACTTACTCATTTTGATTCTAGGACAATAGTATACAACAGATTGCCATGCAGCCACACAAATTCTGCTCAGCAGCTTTGCTCAAGGTATTACTCAGGTAACGATAATTTTGAGCCTAGCTGGAGCACGTTCTCTAGCAAGGAAAAGAGAAAAATAAAAGAAGCTCTGACACACCAGAAAGCCTTATAATGCTGAAATCAACACACCAGGCAGCAGGTAAAAGGAAAACGGACACGACTCGGTCCAAGGTGTGCGACACACTTCAGATACGGACAACTAACCAGGACCTCTACAAGCTGTAACTATCAGGCCCACCTCAGGCCGCAGAGTCCCGCACGCCGCCGGCTCGGCGCGCTAGGGCAAGGCCTCCCCCGCACGGCCGCCCCGGCCGGAGGCCCCGCGCGCAGGAAGGCGGCCAGCAATCCCGGGCGGGCACCAGCGCCGGCGGCCGCGGCACGTCCCGCGCCTCGATCCTCGGCCGGCAGCGGCGAGGCCCGGCGCAGCTGCCAGGGAGGCGGCGGAGCCGCGTAGCCAGCAGGGCCGTGGGGGCCGCGTCTCCCCGCCACCGACCGCAGCCCCCTCCGGGACCGACGGGACGGCTCCGTGCCCCCCGCGGCCCCTCCCGCCGGACGGCCCGGCCCCGCCGCCKCCCGGCAGCCCCGCAGGCACCGCGGCGGCTCCCCCGAGCCCCCGGCAGCGGCCCGCAGCAGCAGACCGTTACCTGCCCCTTTCCTCCGGCCACTTCTCTTCCGGCTTGAAGGCTCACACAACCTTTGACCTCCGGGGCGCCAGGAAGCGGAAGTAGAAGACACGAGCAGCCTCCCGCGAGAGGGACGTGGTGGGGCCCCTTCCCCTCATTCCTCTTCCCCTCATTCCCATTCCCGTTCCCCTTCCCCAGCGGGAACGGGAGGGGAGCGTCCCTCAGGGACAGGAGCCCGGCGGCGCGACGGGGGGCAAGTCAGCCCCCACCGCCCCCTAGCGCGAGGGGACGAGCCGGGCTGCTCGCGGTGCATGACGGGAGCTGAAGTCGCCGGGGCGCGACGCGCGGCATGCTGGGAGCTGTAGTTCTCGGGCCGCTGTCGTCGAAGCCCGCGGGCGGCCGGGCCCTCCTCAGCCGCCATGGCTCGGGGGCAGGGACTAGTTAAACTTATTGAATCCCTTCAGAAAAGCATCTTTCTGGGTCAGAGGAATGGGATAAAAAAAATATAAATCTAGACTGAATTTATATTTACACAGAATTTATAAACAGAGTAAGGTAAGAGAGGCCTCTGCAAGGTAGATGAGCTGCAGCAGCCGCAGCCTGGTGCCCTCCCCAGGCTTTTGTCAGGGGCCCGGAGCATAGTGCAGGAGCAAAACATGCCGCAAAGCAGCAGGTACAGGACAGGTGAAGCATCTAGGGGCTGACACAGCATTGAGGGTTTCACAGTAGCACATAACACACCACATAGCTAGGTACAGATCAAATAGTACCTAGGGAATGGTGAAGGAGAACTAATACACAACTGTGCGTGGCTACAACTTACAGTGATGGGCAACTACAAAGGCAAATGCAACAACAGAAGAGATGAAGCAAGGTGGAACACACTGTACAGCTGTAAAAATAATTTTACTTGTGGTGCCAGCCACCTCATTCAAGATGGAATTATTTCTTAACAGGAAACACTACAGAGAAAACAACCCACAATAAGAAAACACAAGGAGGAAAAAGACAGGGTATAGGGTATAAAACTGACCCCCAACTACAGGGGCAGATATTAAGAATGATGGCACATGGAAAAAAATATGAAATAAGATGAACCTCAGTAGTCATGGCAGAAAAATAGGAGGGAATTTTTTTTACACTGACTATTCAAGTGTTACTTTCATCTCCAATGCCATTTTGCAGTAGCAGGGGTTACATAATGTGAGGGAAAAGGGTCATTCAGTTGCTAAGCTAGCACAGTTGGTGGCAGCTAACATTCATAACAGGGAATTCTTTGGCCCATACACTGTGCAGTATCTTATTTGTTCAGTGGTCATGGTATGGGTTTTTTATTAAGCCAACCTTTATCTATTAATGTCACTTTTAAACATTAAGTTTAGCAACCCTTGCATTATTAATTGATGACATATGTAAACACTAGAAGACAGCATGCACACAATTCCAAACAAGATGGTTAAGTATTTTGTTTACTTAGTTTTAAGTTTTGAAAATTTAAAAAGTCATACAGTTATAAACAAGCATTTTTGCATTCAGCTTTGTCAAAAAAAATCAATATAGGAAGTAGGCACATCTTTGTTAAAGAACAGGACTTCATATCTTACAATGGTAATCAACTGGCAAAATAAAATTTCCAAGTTCATATTAAACACTCATGTCAAGACATACATGAAAGTCTAAATATTGCACCAAGATGTATACTCTTTACCTAGTGAATTATATCGCATATGGACAATCAGACATATCCATATTTTTGAAAAGTTACAATACAAAGGCAAGATAATTCAAAGTACTCCAACTGGAGTAAGGTTGGGAATATGGAGTAGTGTACTTGACCGATTTGCATAAGCTGTCCCCTTACAGCCCTGCCAGATTTCTCAGTGAAAGTTTGTTTCACAGCCTACCAGCAGATACTATGATGCCTAAAAAAAGGTCTGCAAGATCAGTAGGAACATCTGAAGAAAGCAGTTTCAACACCAAGACCTAAAAAGCATAAGAAAGTCATGCAACAGACAACTGTGCTGGATTCGAATAGGCTGTCAATCCCCCCTCCCCCACCCAGTATAAAAACCTCAGTTCAATCAGAAAACTTTTGGCCATCAAAACTGATTTATCATACCCATAAGGTTTACTTTATTTAAAACTATGCATACAGTACATTTCTGCCAGAAACTTGTTTCAACCTCCAGCTACCAAGACAAATAAAAACCATGGTTGCCTTAAAGCACAAGGGGGCCAAAAAAGTATATAAAAATTAAAAGCTATTTGCACCTTGACATCTTGCATTTGTGGTTAGCATGACAAATTTGCAAACCAGGAGCAGATATCATTTATGTATTTAGTCTAACATATACAAGAGACAGCTCCAGTGATCCCAAACCAATTCCAGATGAGGAATTACTGCAATAAATAATCTGTGTGTCTGTTGTATTTGTACAAGTGCAATATTTAACAATTTCAAAATAAAGGGAAACCAAAAGGATCACAATGATTTATTCAGTACATCAGAACCAATTCTTACAAGACTAAAAAACATATCTGAAAGTATAATTTGCAGTTGGTCCCTCATGCTAGCATCTCAATCTCAGCAGTATAAACCCAAAGCTTTACTTAAAGGAAGTCTTTCCACTTTGAGATACAGTAGTATAACCTTGCATTACAGGGACCATATGCAACACTACTTGAGCACAAGGGACTGAAGTTCTAACCTGTACCTAGGTACTAGACAGACCACGCAATTGCCCAGTTCAGAATGCAGTTACAGCATTCCCTGGGACTTAAACAGTTTCTTCAGATTCTGTGAATGTTCTTAACAGATGAACTTCTGGACTGAAACCAGCTGTCCTGGGTTAAACTGTTCTTACTGCCTGTAGTTAGCACTTAGTCATGGATGAAGTCTCCAACTCAAAGTCATTGGCAAAAATCCCCATCCATCTTAAGAGTCCAAGTTTCACTCTGTATGTTAATGCCTTCATTTCCAGTCTGTAAATGCGAGAACAGTCTCTGAAACAGAGTAGGTCATGAAGTTTATTCTGAAGAGAACACTTGTTCTTGAATGCAAGACTAAGCATGTTTTCTGGCATACACTTTACTGTTTAATGTTTACATCTATTAGGGCTAGATGACAAAGGAACTGTAGTAAGTACATCCAATTTTAGAAGAGAGATTAAATGCTTTGGGGCGAGTACTAGCTATGATTAACATTTAAGGACTGATTTCATTTCTGAAACACCACAGAAATGCTAAATGCAGAAACATTTGTCATCAGCAATTGCAATCTACTCTTGAAAACATTTTGAATATTAGCACTCAAGTTATTTGTCATGATCAGTTTTAAGTGTTCAACTGATCAGTTGCACTGTTAGTTTCTTAATTTAAATGGCAAAATTTGCTATAAAGGTGGCTTGAGAAAACCTGACCTATATGTGTAGCTTCAACTGCAAAGTGAACTATATCACAAGTTGACATAGCATATACTGTATAGAAACAGCTGTATCAGGAAGTATTAACATATACTTAAACTGTCAATTTTAGATTCTGGAATAGCATGAGGCTATTAGGCTGTGCTATTTACTACATGCACATAGCTCTGAGGAACAAGATTCTCAGCCTGCAGCAGCAGTGGGGAGCTGCTGGGCTGACACCACAGTAAGATGAGAGCTAGTCAATCCACACAGATAAGGAAGTTGCTGACAGTTCTCCACAGAGCAACATTTCATTTTAACCCATGGGGTGCCGAGTCTTCTTTGTATGAGCCCCTCACCACCACTGTGGCCTCAACTGCTCTGCTTATAGCCCACAGAATTTCACCCTTAGTGCTTCCAGAGCATGTACATGCATTAAGACATTTCAACTGGTTGCATTTGCCAGCATATACATTTGATCAAATCTATCAGTTATTAAAAATAGTAAGCTACAGCACATTAATCTTGATCATTTACTGTCAAATGTAAGGGGGGAGTAACAGCAGTTTTAACACATTACTGTTAAATAATTGATAGTTCTGATCAACTGAGGCACAATTGTAGATGGTGACCAACAAGACATATTTCAGTCATTGAACTAGTAAGTGTACATTTACTTACAGTGCATCAGATGTATGCATCACCAGCAAAAAAAGTCCTTGTGACTTAAATGTTCTATGAAGCCTAATGTGCACTCAGCATAAAATGTTATGAACATTGCCCAAAGGGCACACAATTTCCTGTACCTGTATTAAACTGGACAGCACACAATCAGAATTCACTCCAGCTTCAACACAGTATACCTAACTGCCCATAATCATTTCAATCCCTGTGCAAATCGCGTTTTGTGGCTAGTTTTTTCAGCGCCTTAATTTAACTTGATTATAACTGGAAGCATCTGACTATGATTTAGGCATGCTTATTGCTGTAAAAGAAATAAGCCCATCTTCAAAATTATTGTGCAAGTATTTTAATAAGATTTGCACACATCTCAAAAAATTCTATTGTATGACTCCCTGGTCTTGGAGTTAAGTCAGCTGTAGAAGAGTCAAGTGAAGAGGTCACTGATGAGGTAAGGGATGTATCTGCAGATTTTCCTTGTGCATCGGCATCTGAATCCTTTTGACAGGATCTATAGTTGCTCACAGAACCTGATCTCTGTGGAGTTGCAGTCCCAGACTTGGCTTCAGTAATTTCATCTGGAGGAAAGAGGAGATAAATTAGTTATCAATATCAAATCATTCATAGGAACAGCAAACATCTTCCCCTTCTAATCTCATTTTTTGATCTTTATGAGTATATGAGAAGCTTTTGCAAACTGTATGCAGTTGCTACAATAAAGTCCTGTACGTACTCAACAGCGCTGAAGCACCAAGTTATTCCTTTTCCTAAGTTATCCTATATCCTAACTATGATAAGCTATCCCTTACACAAGCTATTCCTATGTTCATAGTTCCTTTGAACTATGTTCCAGGGCTACCTGATCTAGTTCAGACCAGCACTACTTGACATTTTTTTATGAACTAATTTCAGTGTCTAATTGTTCAATTGCTTCAGTAGCTCACTTAATTCATCTTTAAGCTTAACCTTATGATGCTATACCTACTTATGATTAAGTCAAAGAACAGTTTGAACATTTTGCAGATTTGCAGATGCTTTTGCTACCATTTAATTTATCTTTCACTTTCAGAAAATTTTTCCTTAATGTGTTGTACATTTGAGCTGCAGGGACTTAAGTTTTTCTCCATTAAGAGAAAGAAATACTTCTATTTTTAGAAGTAACATTCTGCTGAAGTACTTCTATTCTTGCTTTAAATACTGAACATTAGTTTGACACACACTTGGCACCAAAAACGGTATTTCCAGGAGAAACTAGTGAACACAGGAGAGACTGCCCTTTCACACCATTCAGAGGTGCTTCAAACTACAATTATGCAAGAGGAATGGAGAACAGTTATCTATGGCAGAGGAAAAAGAACCTCAGATCTGCTTCACTTTTGGAAGACAGATGTCAAATCCACATCCTTGGGTTGCATTTCTCTCAGGGTTGAAGCCATGACTGCAGCAGGCTGCCTTTCCCCAGTTGCATGGCTCTAAGCACTCATCTTCCCTCTAACAGGGCTGGAATTCATCCCATACTGCAGTAGGACAGTTCAGGAAAGTGATCAGCCCCTGTATCAAGTACCACAGGATCTAAGCAAGCACCCATACTACCAAAACGGATGAGGCAAGAACAGCAGTGCTAAGTTGGATCAGGTTAAGCTGTCAAACTCAGTCTCAGCTGTCCTATCCTGTAATCCAGCCACACTCCAGAAAATCCTTTTCCCATGCCTTATGTTTCTCTAGGCATGTTGTGAGCACTATTAGCAGTACATAATTTTGCTTTTCTTCTATTATACCCTTAAATGATTGTTATGGACAACCAATATTACCTCCTCCATCCATCTTCATGAAGGTACCCAATTCAGTTACATGATGTACCAGTGTCTGTCTATGAAATTAGAGCTTATTCTACAGGTTAAGCCACTTGCTTTCAAGAATTCAATTACTGGAAGTAGACAATTCCTATCTCAAGTTTTGCTTACTACAGCACTGGATATACAACATAACTTGACATCTAGGCATGAAAATTTGACTTCAACTGTATCTTCACTAGGAGGAATATTCACATGCTTATCTCAGATCTAAATCAATGTTTAAATCCAGGGGTGAGGCCCCACAGGCAGTTTAGGCTGATCTAAATCTAGCCTTTCTCGATGCTGTCCCCTTTCACACCAGTAATATTAGTGCTGGTGCAGACATGAAATGGAGATGTTCAGGAATCAATATAGCTAAAAAACTTATTTTTAAGGGATGAACCAGCTAACCATGTGGTCTCAGGAACAATGGACAAGGAGAGAAGGAAGAAAAACACCAACTCTAAATTAGATTAGCTTAAACTGATATAGGGCAGCACTTATTTCACTTCTACCCAAGTAAATTAAGACATGCTTACATTTAGAATGATTTCCATTACAATTACAGTAAGTTAGGTCTTCACATACCATCAATGCTACGGAAGTCCAGTAAGTATGTCCTACTGTCCACCTGATACAACTGTAGACTCATTTTAGAATATGCGCTTGTCACTGGATTCTTCCTTCGAACACGCAAATAGTATGGATTTACAACCTAGTACAGAAGACATCTGAGTTAATTTCTACTACAACTTCTCCAGAAAAAGCACTGCATGTGTTTTCTCCCCATCATTTCAACTCACTGGTTACAAACAGGTGATTTCAGGCTTATGTCTGAAGCATTTTTGTTGGAATATTGCTGTGTGGGGAAGAAAAAACCCATAGCTTCGGTAGAAAGATCAGACACATCAACAAGACTTTTCCTACCAGCATCAACTCTCACCCCTCAAACCATTCTTACACAGCAACCAAAAGCAGAGTCAGAATAAGCATAGGTACACCAGATTTTCCAGTACAGGAGCATCGAAGAATATAATTTTTTCAATCTCTAGGCTACCAATGTAACTGAAAAGTTTACTGCTGTCTATTGTAAGGGTCCTTTATTCCCTTACCTTCCATTCATAATCCAGTTGTTTAATTGCTCGACAAACTTCAGCCATGATATCGTTTGGTCGACTCTGGCTCCGTATTCCTAAATGCCACTTAGCTCTTCTTACACCTTGGTGCTTTGATTTCTGTGGATTCAGTTCATCAAGAGTATGGCGAGGGCGTGGTGCTTCAGCTACTAAGAATGGCACTCTTTCAGGATGAGGACGAGACAGATTGTGATCATCAAGAAAAGAATCCGGTGGGCTTGTAGCCAAGTAGAAGTCTTTGGCCTCATTCATTATTCTTCTATTATCTATAATGAGGTGATAAGCAACTGCTAAGGGGTCCTGATGATTTCGGGTGTATAGACAACTTAACACTTCATCTTCAGTGCATTCAAACTTCTCACACACTTCTTTTAAGGCTTCATCATCAATCATGGTTGAGCTATATGATGGGTCTTCAGGAAACAGGTATTTGGGAAGGTCCTGCTTAAACCATTCGTGTTCCCTAGATTTAAAAACAGAGTCTGAGTATGTTTACAGCAAGCATTTTTAGAATTAGATTCCTTTGAAAAGGAGACCAACTTCGCAAAGAAAATATTTTTTAGTTTGTACAAAAAAAATCATAGGTGTCAGTAACACATTTAAACCATCTACTTCAGCCTAAACTGTAAGGGCCCTTCCATGCAGCACAAACAGCTGCAGGTTAAAGCAATTAACAGTTTCTGCTTTAGGGAAAGCCATCATCTTCCTTCACCTCATTACAAGATCTTACTAGACATCTGCCAGGAGCAGAAAAACACCCATACACTCTCCTAGAGGTGCTAAAACTACCTGAGCTCCTAAAATACCCTAGTGTAGAACTCAACTAGCTTTTTACATTTTCATTATATATATGTATGTATATATATATATATACACACACACATACACACACACTATCTTAAGTTTTGAAATTTCCAACTGAAATTCTTATGCTACACCCATTCAAGTAGTTGTGCCCTCCCCCCACAGTGCATACATAACTATACATACTAAAATGAAGAAATCATTATGTTGAATAATTTCTTTGGTAGAAGTTTTGGACGAGGATTTTTGAACATTAAGTCACAGGCCCATCATTTTTCATTCAGAACACCACACAGCTCTGTTCAAGATTTACAGAGCTAAGGTAAGGCCACATGAACAGTATTCATAAGGGGTAAAAGTGAAAATACAGAAGACACAGGACTGGATAACCTAAGTATTTAATGATTAAGAAAAGAATAGTTTGTGCCTAGAGTAAGCTGCTTAACTAGCCAAAAAAATATTGCATGACACTACTTTTGCAAGTACTTAAATCTGCAGCAAGTCTGTTCTACAGACTTAAGTATAATGATCAAGAAGCTCTAACAAGTGTGATCCTGAGAACATGCCTAGCACAAATCTGTGGAACAGAAGGCACCTATCAGTAGTGACCAGTTAATCTGGAAGCGGAAAGAGCTTTTCCTATACAACTGCAAAGCACAGCCCTAACTGGATATCTCATCGCAGAGGATTATTTTACTTCTACTCATTGCTGTGGGCTTCTCCCCCTGTGCACCTGCAAAACCTAACACAGCCAAGGTATTCAATTAAACTAAGAGTTGACCCTTTAAGCTGTGAGGTGTCATAGTCTTATGGCTAATGGCAGAATTGCTTAGGATTCAAAATCCACCCATGCTCTGCTACCAGTATTTTTCAACACCTTTTTCATACCACTTCTCTTCCAGGCTTATTCAATACGATTCAATAAGCTGAGTTCCTAACTGCCCAAGTTTTATAAGGCTTAGTTGTCACAGCACAGTAGTATTTTCTGATGGAAGCTGTAGGAAAGTACTTTCCATTGTAATGAAGTAGTAAAGGATACATGCATTACAACTTTTATTGTACTACTGAAAGAACAGGAACATGGCCAGCTTCCTGGCCTCCAGCCCTCAGGGAGGAAACATTTTCACTAAGATACCAGAATATTTTAGAGGTGTCTTAAAAACCTAACTAAACTATTATGTGAAGTACAGCTTTACCAGCTACCAGTTTTCTTTTCTTCTACCTACTGTGCACATGTCAAACTAGACACTCTCTCTAGTTTCAGAATCACATCTTGGAATCTGGAGCCCACAATAGCTATCTGTAGCTGCAAGTTTTAGGTATGAGTTTTTATGTAGTAGTTGTCATGCATACTCAGATTCATGCCAGGGTTTTGAAGACAGAACAGAACTGTGATCTCCAGTGGATACTTCACCAGCCACTAGAGCTCAGAACTGTCAAAACTAAAGCCAAAAGTCAAGTTGAATTTTTCATCTCAGATTACAAAACAAGGACAAGTTGTATGAATGATTTCTCCATTCTGCATATCTGCATCAGGATTATCACTTCAGCATCTGATCGGACATCAGTTAGCATTTTACCTAATGTCTCTGATTGCTGCTCTCTTCATTGGATCCACCTGCAGCATGTGCTTCAGAAGACTAATTACAGATGGATTCAGGTACTGAGGGGTATAAAAGATACCGTCACATATCTTCTTAAATAGCGTTGGCACGTGATCATCATCAAATGGAAGTGTTCCACATAACAAAGCATAGAGAATAACCCCACTGCTCCAAATATCTACTTCTGGACCTGCATATAATCTGGGAAAGAGTTAACTATTAGTGATTTGTATTTAATACATTTAAATTGATTTTTTTCCCCACTTGCTTACATTACAATAGTTAGAAGTATGTGAGCATGGAGCAACCAAATCTACAAATAACATTTAATTTCACAGTCCAGTCTTCTTCCCCTTCAAATATGTAGTAAGAGCTAGGGCACAAATGCAGTTTCTCTGCTGTGTATAACCCTAAATATAATTTGAGACACTGGTAAACTGAAGTTGCATCTACTGCCAAGAAAGGTGACAGTTACATATTGCACAGATGACATTCAAACAATAATAATGAGGTCCACTATCCCCCAAAACTGGGAGGTTTAAAGTTTAAGGCARGTCAATATAGCAAGACTTGACATATTTTCTATCCTACTGCCTAAATAAATCTGATTTTTGGCCTCCGATCATAGCAATGGAATAGCAATGGAGGCTATTATGGGGACTGAAATCAACAGATTCGAGAATCATGGAGTACAAAAAGAAAAAATGGGAAGTTCAGGCAGAATACCCATTCTGCAGCAGATATTCCACTGCTACTCAATTTCACAACAGATCTTTGCCTGTAATTTTGTCTGTGCAGAAAAAAAGATTGAAGACTTGAACTATACAAGTTAAAACCAAATCAAGCATACTGTACATGCTGGATTTTAGGCATTAGACATCAACTCCACTGTGGAGGAGCTATCCAAAGCTTGTTCACAGAGGGCTTAAATATTTATCATCAAAAGTTATCAAGGCAACCAAGAGTTCATCCCACTCTTTCTCAGCATCCAGTTTGTCAATTACACTAGTTTTGTAGCATTTAGCATTAGGCAGCAAAATGAAGTACATGCACACATGTATCCAATATTAAAAAACTACCTTCCTGAAATTACTTCTGGTGCAGCATAGTTAGGGGAACCACAGCTTGTTCTTAAAAATTCTCCATCTGACATCATATTTGATAGACCTGAAAGTGTACAAGAGTAACTACTAAAAATTCAGAGAGCAAAATGATTTCACACTGCATATACCACTTAGAACAAGTCACTAGTACTTTGAGTTAGAAATTTAACTAATTTACCTCAGTGAGGAAGAACAATTGTTTGTAATTACTGAAACATTTATAGAAGAGAACACCATGTGACCCTACATTTAATTTACCAGAAATCTGAGACTAACATCAGTCCATTATTGCACACAACCCAGTAATGTCTGAAAACATTCATTCCAAGACACACAAAAAGGTCTTATTTGGATTGTACAAGCATGAGAGAACAAAGTTGCTCTAAGGCAGACAGAGCAGCACAGCAAGATAGAATTTTGGTCATTAACAAAGCGTCTTAAAAACCACATTTGCTTCCAAATGCCAGAGAGGAAGATGCTACCATAGAATTGTCTGAAATTCTGTAAGAGGACATACAAATTAAGGGAACTGAGAAGTGCAAATAACTGCTTTGGAGCAGGTGACAAAGTCAATAACCCCTCACAGTCCAGACATATAAGCTGCTCAATTGGTTCCTGACTAATTGCAGTTTACTATAGATTGATTTTAGATATTCTGTTAGTGATTAAAGCATAATTTAGAACTAAGCCATCTCCATTCATCAGCCCTCAGCATGGTCACCTTAATGTCAGGGAAGAATCACAACTTCTAGCATAGCTGTGGAAAATATTTTCCAGCTTTCTCAGTGAAGGTTGCATGATAAAGAAAACTCAGTCTAAGACAAGGAGTTATGTCCTTCTACAGGGGGAAAAGATGAAAAAACACAGATAAACTAGCCTTCATACTTTAATATAAAACAGCTTCAATTAAGCTCATTTAATAAACTAGTTACAATTAATGGAATGTGACAGCTTTGCTAACATTTGATTTACAGGTAGATATTTTATAAGTTAGTGTACTTAATCTGTCCACCGGGTAAGCCATTTCTCTCAAAGCATTTTCTACACAGGAGATTCCCAATCCCCATGTACTTGGGCAGCATACCTTTAAGATAGAATACTTAACATCAGCAAGCACCTTTCATTAAGGACCTCAAAGTGCTTTACAAGGGCAGGTATTATTCACTATGTCTACAAGAGAAGTACTATGATTACAAGCAGTATGGACACCTCGCTCTACTTATATGGTCAGGTTTCCTGTTTAAGATATTTCCAAGAACTAGCTACCAGTCTCTTCAGCAGCTGTGTCTAAAACAGCCAATAAAAACAATTAAGCTTTCTGACTAATTAGGCTGCTATATAGTAAAGAGCACAGGAGTTTAAACATTAGCTGTTTTTGTTTTACCTTCCATGATTTACCTCAATTATGTTTAACAATCATATCTGAGTTTTTAAAGTGAATTTAACAGTTTCATAGAAAGAATAGTGTATTTTACTAGAGCAATGTGGTTTTTAAACATAATGAACTGCTCTTGCACTCTAGTTCAAGAGCTGAGCATCTGCATTTTACAAATGGAAAAACAGGCAATAAGAGTCAATTTTGAATCAAGTGGCATAGCAGGGAGCTAAGTCTACTCAGCATTTCAAAGAGGAAAAAAAAAAAAAAGTTAAGCAAGACCAAACTAGGTAGTTGACAATTTCAAACACTCACAGAAAATACCTGACTTGAAAAGACAGCTTGAGAGAAAAACAAATTCTACAGATGTGCAAGAACACCATTTTGTTTTACATTCATTCTTTAGGTTCACATATTATATCCAACCATCAGGATATTCAAATATCCTCATTTTATTAAAAAATTCCTATTATAATTAACAGCATCTGAATAACACCAAAAAAATTATCAGCTATAAAATGCAATGCTTACCAAAGTCAGCTATCTTGGCATTCATGTGCGCATCAAGCAGCACATTTTCAGGTTTCAGATCTCTGTGTACTACCATATGCCTGTGACAGTAATCCACGCCAGAAAGGATTTGCTGGAACAGACGTCTACTCTCCTTCTCATCAAGCTAAGACAGACAAAAGGTTTTAAACAATTTTAGAGACACTGAAAGATGACATGTTTTTCATTTCTATGAATTAAAGAACATGGTCCAATGAATTAAAGTTATCATTTATAGTTTTGATACTTTATACAGCAGATGACCAGGTGTCTTCATAACAGAAGTTTAATCCTATATTACTTCTTATACAACTTGAAAACTACTAAAATAAACAATATCCACTGACTCAGAGTCACTACAATTTTTCCCTCATAGCTCTGAAATTGATTTGGCAGATGCTATATTATCAATGGTTAGAAACACCAGCACACAAACATCAACTTTGTCAAACTGGAATACTGCAAACTTTGATATTGACAAACATTGATATTTAAGCAGAGTAAGATTTAAGCTGACAAAAGCTGCCGCCACTCAGCACAAAGGTAGAGGTTTTAGTCTTTTCTAATGCCTCTATTAGCAGCTATCCCCAAACAGCAGAGTTGTCAAAGCACTTCCTATGAACACGTCCTAACCCATGTCAAGGTTTGCCAGGATACTTTAATTAGTTGTTAGACTGAGCTCTCTAGATGGTTTGTCAAAAGTGACTTTAAAGCATTCACAGAAATTGTTTGCTAGTAGAACAGTTAATAAGGACAGATCATTGGCTTCCCGATAGTGGGTTATACTGAATACATCTTCATCCATTTTGTACACAGTAATTTTAGTTCAGCTGATTAGTATCATTTTTATTTCAATGAGAAAAGCTATGACAAGAAATTAAACACAACAGATCCCAAATATTTGTGAACATGCAACTGTTCTTAGTTTCAGAACAAAACATAGCCACAAAGTATCTTTAACTCCTATCAGCATTATAAAAACAAACCTTCACTTAACAAAAATGTTACAAAATAAATTACAGAATGCAAGACACTGATTTGTAGCATTGGACTACTTCTTACCCTTCCATTTTTACAGATATAATCAAACAGTTCTCCTCCTGATACATATTCCATCACCATAAAAATGTCAGTTGGTGTACTGATGACCTGGTACCTGATGGAGGAATGTATCTGTTAGTCCAACACTCAGTATCAGAAGCTAGTTCAAGTTAGTTAAAACCAATGTTACATGAAAAGTCAAATAAGATTATACTTTTAAATATTTATCAGCCACCAATTTACAGTTACTGTAATGCCAATACTTTTTCGGAAGCTATTTTTCCTCCTTTCCTTATGTGATACCTTCGCTGTAACAACCAGCAGGTAATTTATACTTTCTACTAGGATGACCAGCCTCCACACTTTTAGAGCCACTCCACTATTCTATCCTATAACACTATTTAGAGTGCTACCTCACACGCAGCTTATCAGAGCAGTAAGGAAGGAATGTAAGAGGACTTTGCCGGTATCCAAAAGCTATACATCTTTCCTTCTAATCAGGCAATAGAACTGTCTTGCCATGAATAGTGTACTTCAAGACTAGAGTAAAAATATTCATGATGCAGAGTAGTTTGCTTTTACAAGATGACCTAAGTTCATCATTAGTATTTTTAAGAGTACTGACAGCATAGTTGTTTTTTCATTATACTTCAGTAAAGTTTGAAAAAAGCTGYGAAGTTCTGAAATAACTAGCTTATGGCCAAATTCCCTAATTCAGTTATTTTGATATGTTTTCTGTATATCCTTACTTAGAAGGCATTTGATATTTTCCCCTCTTAGAGCAGCTGCTCTAATGATGAATTCATCTAATGATGAATTTTTAATGGAACAGAAAAGAGCACACTTATCTTTCAATCAAAATTCAGATACTCTAGAGAGGATAGAAGGTGGTAATTGGATGAAAATGTATGTTTTGAGGTATTATATTTAAGGATGCAAATATCTTGGTTGTAAAAAGCAAGTGACTTCACACACATGCTACAGAACTGCAGCATTCTCCAAAAGGTTGATTCCAAGACAAGGGAGAAAGTGAACATGCTTCAGCTTGCCCAGACAAGTTATTCTTGAACTGCACTCAGACTATCCAGATGTATGCATGCCTGTACATGTGTATGCATACATATTTCAACAGCTTAGTATTAAAACAGTACAGCATTCCAATAACCTAAGTACTATACTGAGGCCTTCACCAACATGGGGTCTCCAAAGCTAGTTTTATCTGACAGCTTAGTCCAAGATGCTTCATCTTTAATGATTTTGTCCCAAATAACTTGGCTGAAATTAGGGCAAGATCACAGGAAAAAGTAGCATTTTATGTACTGAAGTCAACTATATGCTGAAGCCATAGCTAAGACCTAATACTATGGAAATAATATTTTAATCCTTAACTTCAAAAGTCACAGTGCAACCTCATTTCCAACAGCATGATTCTTAATGGCTTATCCCATAGTCATGAAATGAATGGGCAACTGTCTACTTTATYGTTTAGATCTTTACAATGATTTCCATCCTCTGAATAGTGAAACAGTGACTCTATACTGTTAGAGTCCATTCATTTTTCTATTTATGGAAAAGAAGGCTGTGAAATAAAACAAAGTTAAGGATCTATCTACAATATAAATAAAGTTGTCAAACTTAACTGTACAGCACAGAAAACTGGAATGCATCAAGCATTTTTGTACAGGAAAAAAATATGTTCTATTATTAGAGATCAAAACTCAAAAAGAGATGCTTCAAAGGGTTTTTTATTTAAAGCATAGGATAAGAAGAAAATCTTAGAGAGGCTTAAAATGGTATTTACTTATTTATTACTTGTCTATTTATTACAGGCTTACTAAAGCATTGCATAAAGTTTTTAATAAGCATAGCAGTCTTCTAAATCAGACTGTGTAATTTGCAATAGTTAGGCTGTAGAAAACTACAGGATGAAGAAAGAAATTCCTGTTTACCTTTATCTTAACTCTCTTGAGCTATTATCCAGCAATTCCCCAACCCAGTTCCCCATAGCACAAGCAGCACATTCATAAATTACCTGCCTACCAGCACAGTGGTATCAAGTATAGCTCAAGCGCTATTTGCACACAGGCTAATAACCTTTCTGCTTTAAAAATGCAGACTGAACAACTCAAAAATTGGGGATCCATTAACTTTTGCATCATCTCCCACATCCTGCCCCACCTCCCTCACATGCAGAAAAGAGATTCTTCCCATAATTCACTAGGAAAGTAATGGTCCCTTGAAATCTGTTGAGCTGACTTAACAGCTCAGCAGCACTAGAAGTTCATATACCTGTTTCCTCCCTCCTGGTACACTGGCACTTCCTATCTTGTGCTGGCTACAGGTCTCTTCGGACTCCTTTGTGAATTCTAACTTGCTAAAATGTTATAGAACTGACCTCAAAGCATTAAATTAGTCTGTCTTTCAGCAAGCTAAAGCAATTTCAAAGCAGATGCACAAAGATCAGGGTCATGTGAGAAAGTGGAAAAGGGAATCACACAGAAGCAATCTCTCTGTTTTGGGACAGCAAGCTGACTAATTCAATTGCTTGTGCAACCATACCTGTATGTTACTGGACATTGTCTTTATCACTTCAGAACATCTACTCTAGAGATCCTGCAGCAGAGTGGAGATATTCAAGAACAATCCTGCACTGTGGCTGCTCACAGATAAGCCATGACAATCCAGGTGCTCACACTTGAACCAAAAATGCCATTTCACAGCTGTCTCAAGGCACATAAGACCTTACTACCAAAAGAGTTGTCCTGCCCTCACTCTTCTTTGGCAGCACAAGCAAGCCAGACAGACAAGTTAGCTCAACAGTTTTCCAAAATGCAACCCATCAAAAACTTAGTGAGATGATCTCACACGATCTGATCTAGCTTCAGTGCAAGACTGCATAATGGCTGGTACCAATTCAAAGGAGTGCATAGGGAGAGTATCTGCCAGTGGCAGTGTGGTCTTTAGACAGGACTATGCCAATAGCAAATCTAAACTCTAACTCCACAGTTAGGAATATGAAATTCACCCACACTAGGTGGGCCCTACTAGATGTTGCAGGTTCACTTTATAGGAAACAGAAGTCAAACATGAGTGACATTTATGATTTCCTCAGACTAGATAGGAGTCTACTCTAGGATGTATTTAATTGCACTCTGAACTCCACTGATTAACTACTGATTGACTAACAGATGTGAACAAGTACAATGTAAATACCACATTTGTTTGGATAAATGGTAGCAGTTATAGTGAATGAATTCTGAAGTTTCTGATCCCATTTAACAGAGACTGCACATCCTTAATTCAGAAAAGTCTTCTAAAGCCACCTACAYTGAAAAACCATAACTCAACCAGCACATAGCTAAAAAATTTTTTGAGGGGAAAAAACTTCCCATAGAAATGCCCTTTGCAATCTTGCTCTTAACTCAGCTCCTAAGCAGGGGGGTGGGGAGGCAGGAACCAACACAGATCAAATAACCAAAAAAGAATACCAAAACAGCAGTTAAATACAAAGAGATGGATACTGCTAGAAGTCTGTCATGCCACTACCCTTTATATATCTGCCTAAAGAATCAGATGCTCTGTCTTGTGCAGATCAATTTTATGAAAATACATCATGAAGGACACTGAGAAAAGTTGCATACTCAGGAGTTGGCTACTTTCCTAACAAGATACCGCTAATATTATTGCCCTCTAAATGTTTTTAGATGTTTCAAATCAGCAAGAGCAAGAGATTACAGCTTAAGTAGATTTGATTATAGCAAACAAACTTACAATTTAATTATATGAGGATGTCTGAAGAGTTTGAGGTTCTGAATCTCCCTGCGGATTTTTCCTACAACATCAAGGCTGCGAATCTTCTGTCGATTCAGGATCTTCACTGCAACTTTGTGCCCAGTTAACTCATGTTTGCCAACTGCAAGGAACAAGGAATCGTTTAGTCAGGGTTTTCAGCTGCTTCGTAAGAACACTTATTGGACCATTTCAATTATACTCGAGAAATACCACAATGAAAGTGTTAGATCCTACATATCCCTATCATCTTGGGCTAAAATGAAAACTAGATCATGTGTCATTTCCTCTAACCTATCACAAATTCCTCCCACAATTTTATAGTTAAAAACAAACTGGAAGTTTAGGGACAAACCTTAAACCTAACTCCCAGAAGTCTTGCAGCATTACTGCATTTTTGCACTATTTCAAACTGTGTTCTGTATCCCAAAATACTGTCATACTGGCTACTTAATTTTCTTGTCCTGTGTAAGTTACTCCAAGCTTTTGGCTCCCTTGCTAACCAACTCTGACACAGTCTTTCTGAAGCCTGCAGCAGCTCTTATACTCAATGCCTACAAGCACTGCTCTTACTAAATCATTGATTCTCTTCCCCCAAGAAGGACATTCCAGCAATTGCTCTGAATTACTGCTAAGAGTATCTGATCACAGCTTGCTTGGAAAAATAATTATTTATCTGTACTTGGAGCATTCTGACCCTATATAAGCTCCACATTCTGTGTGTTAAACAAGAACATCACACCAAACCACTATTATGTAAAGTAGATAGCAAAAGCTATGAGAAATGCAGAAATTAAGTAAAATCCAGTAGCAGTTATGCTAAACAATGCAAACATGCAACCTCTTACATAACTTTAAGTTGGGAAAGTGAGGTAACTGAAGCTCTCCTGTAACTAGGCATAAAACATGCTAGACAGTTACACTAGGAGGCTATTTGGTTCTGCTACTCAACTTCTTTAATTTTGCAGCTGCTCTTGGAACTAGCCATGACTAAGTTGCTAAGAACATTCTACTTAGCCCCAACATTAGATCAGAAACAAGCCACAGAGACAAAGACCATCACTTCCACTGATTAGGAAGAATTTGCCACCTGGATTAATTTTTGTATGCAGTGATTTAACACCACTATCTACAACCCTTTCAAGACTTCAGCAGCCATCCTGCTTCCTACCTTCTAAAGGCAGACCAGATTCAAGGGACATCTACATGGTTCATCCTTGTCCACTTGAGTGGACTTTGGTAGTTTACCTCTTTCCTATGCTGAGCTGTCCTTCCCATGCAATTTCTTCATATTAGATACCAGTTGAGAGAAAACATCACAACCTCCTGGAGGCCAGCAGACATGTTATTGAAGACCATGTCTACTTTATAAGTCCCTTTTCACTTGTACAGGTATCTTGCAAAAGAATTGCAACTCAGCCTTTAATTTTTAGTTTTCTAAACAGTACTGAACACAGTACTTGCTCACCTGGCTGCCTCCCATCACCTGAAAAGCTAACCAAACTCCAGGCTTCAAGCTTTAAAGTATATCTATCCATTGGAAGTTGGGATAAATAATTCTAAAGGAATTCCAAAGAAAGAATGCATTCATCTGCAGATTCTCCAAGAATTCTGCATTATATTGATACTTTTTATAGTGAAGCTAGCATATCTCAGAGTACTTATAATCTTGCTTACAAGAAACAAAGCACAGAAAAGCAGACATGTAATTCTGCATTAGTGAGAACAGCAAGGCAAGTACAAACCCTGAGAACAGGATCAAGAATTAGGCCCACATATCAGATGGTAAAGCTAGACGCTAGCACTAAATGTCAGCCTATCTCTTCTGAAAGCAGAAGGCATAGTTCTTTACTGGGTTAATTATTCTACTGCAGTGATCCACAAAATCATTCTGCATTCAACTGATAATTGATGAAATTAGCAAAAGCCTATCAATCTGCAAATCTAATTTCCAACATAAGACTCTGCTGTTGCTTTTCCTCTATCTAAAAACCAATGTAACTGAGAAATTCCTGCTCTTGACAGACAGGCAAGAACAGTGGGTGCCAAAACTGATACTCAGAGTGATTGTGCTTCACACAAAAAGACGGCTACTGTGTGAAATAATGCAATTAGTCTAAATTCCAGTAGGGAAGCATCTAAGTAATGGACCACCCAAACCCTGAACATGCAGTTGTGGTGGTGAGATGCTTTTTTTAATCTCAGAATAGAGAAAGGTTGTGACTGCAAGTCAAAGAATATATCCCAAATCAGAGGAGCTATTACCTAAAAAGGGCCACAATAACTAGAACTCTGGACAAGCACGTTCACACTGCTGAGGAATGCAGAAAAAAGCCAACATTAATCACAAGTTCTGGACAAACCACAGAGCCTCAGTAGGTGAGTGCCTAGAACATTAAACCATACCACATACAGGAAGAATGATTTGTTTTCAGTCATAACTGCAACTAAAGCAAATAATTTTATTACAGCCCTTTTGTTTTCTTAAATTCAAGAATGATTGAGGTTTAAGAGGAACCCACCTAATTATATCACCTGTGTTCAAAATTTAGAGAAGCATGATTTGTTAACAGAAAACACTAGAAAAGCAATTCTTACATGAATGACAATGTCTTTGCATATCAGCAATACGAGCTGAGGTAAGCCAGAAGTATTTCAAAATTAATCAATAGGTAAGTTAAATTTGACAGTAATTAACTTCAATTAGTAAGAAACAGCTTCTTAGGAAGTAAGCAAAAATTCATTTAGACATATGAACATGCATTTTCTTTTGGTTAAGAGTACCAAATGAAATACCTTTTTATATTTAAGAACCATATCCAATTAAGCAGTTTTACAGCTTAGCATATATGTATTTGTATTCTTATATTCAGTGTGTTATAAAAACTCATTTATCAGCCAATTACTGCTTCATTTTTGATTTGTCAGGCTATATTAGATGAAAACTGGAATTTAGAACTCAAAAAACTATTACAGTCATTTGTAAGATTTGTCATATTTCCTTTCTCCACTGTTAAAATGGCTTTGCAACTTTGTTTGTGTACTATCACATTAGAACTAATTTGTTAATTCCCAGAAGAGGCACTGAAAGACTGATATGGTTTTAAGTCTTTACCCACATGCCACAAGAACTTCTTGTAAGATGAAGCAGTTAAAGGTATCTGGTATCAGCAAAACAGCAAATACTTACTGGTAACAGACTGCTGGCTATTTTTTAATTCAGCATAGAAACGGTATTGTAAGTAAGACCTCAGATGATAACATCGTGTGGAGTCTGTAGAAAACTAAGAAGGGGGTGTTATCTTTCTGAGAGCTACTCTACACTATGTCTTGACATAAGTTTAGGGAGACTTACAAATTAAAAGAAAGCAATACAAATATTTAAATTACTCATCCTAACCCTCAACCAGCTATCAGTCTTGCAAGAAAAAACACCGCAACAGAAGTTCCCTTTACATACTTACTATTTATTCTTGGCAATACCAATTGCCTTCAAGCTCTGCTATTGCTATGCACAACACCAAGATTCAAAAAGCCAGTCAGTGACACAATCTAAGAAGCAACAACTTGCTTTAACTGTTTAAGCACAGAAGCAACAATCTCTATAAACTCAGTTCTGAAGGTCTTGAACTAGAAAAGAAAAGTCATGAGGCTATTCTGACCAAATATGACATTCTTATGAAATTCTGATACCAGTCAAAGTCTGTAGAAAAAAAAAGCTGAACAAGCATATGTTCTGCATAATCAAATGTTTCTGGCAGAGGCCAAAAACCCAATCTTCAGCTCAGTAAAGAGCAGTCAGTTGAGACTAAAGATTAGTGATTGCATGTCACTGGCAATCTACTTATTTTCATACATTAAAAGCCTAAATCCAGCACACCCTGTCGTTAAAAATGAGCTAAGCAAGTCTTTTCTACACATATATATTAGATATAAAAACACGAGTTAATACTGTGCAAAGGCATATTGCTGAACTACATTACACAGCAAATTGACCTTCATTGTCCCTTCACTGGTATCTTATCACTGCCTTGATCAGCAAGGACTATTCGCAACAGCTCTGCAGTCCAGACAGATCAGAGTTTTTAACCTAGTTCTGGAATCTGGAACAAATATTACTGTATATTTATAAACTTAAACAGCATCATCACTTGCTCTGTACAAATCACCACAAGTCTAACTACTCTTTCCTTTATGAAAGTTAACTATTTGAAGTATCTAGAAAAAGCTTTGCATTTGGTTTCAGCAGGAAACATGAGCAATTTTTTTTAAAAGAGAAACCACAGATCAAAAAAAATTGAGGAGAAAGCTAAAATAAGGATAAGTGTTTTACACTGAACCCTATTAAAGTTTAAATAAAGTACTTCACAAAACTGAATTCGATTTTCAGTTCTCTTTTGTCCTACAGTTTCATTTCTGCAGTATTTCAGTTTTGCCAGGATACTGCTAGGAAACAACTTTCTCCTCCTCAAATGCCTATTTAAGGCATGGTCAAACATATAAACGCAGTGGTTGATTCAGGTTAGTACAGTCAGATGAACAGTTAAACTGTTACTGCAGGTCAGTAACAATTATCTGCAAGGGTAAAAGGGTTGAGTGGCCTGGTGAATTCATCCGATGGCTCCCTTGACTGTGGGACACCTTTAACAATTACTGTGCACAGCACTGGCTCTCCAGCCTACCTTTGGGGGCTGCCACTGCTGCTTAAACATCCACTTTCAAGAAGCCATAAGCCCAATCCCTAGGTCATGCATGGGGTCAAGGAAAACTAGCTGAAGAAATTCACTACTTTTTTCCTTTTAGGGTCAAGTGATGAAACCACATCAGTCACCAGTTGAGGATTATGAGAAAACAAGCATAGATATGCTTTTAAATAAATAAAATGTGCTCAGGAAGAAAACCAGTTCATCACAGACAAAATAGTGCCCTTTGTGAGGTACAGGAACAGAAAGGACCCCCCCACACCCCAAAAAAGATATTTTCGTGCATGCATATGTGCACTCTTTACATGATCAACAGTTACAAAGTAGCTGAAAAGAACACTTGACTTCAACAGAATAAGAGACAGATAAAGGGGTACTATGGAAAAAAAAAAAAGCAGTAGTAAAACTGGCAACCCTAGTCTTTTTTTATTATTGTTTCAATAAAGCAGAGTATTAGCCCTTCAAGCTAATTGTATCTGATGAAATATAAAGAACAGGAAAAACTTTCACTAATATGTCATAATATTAACAGTAGCTCCACCAATTGACCATCTTTCAGTGCTTCAACTTCAGACACTTTTTGCCAATACAGATAAGAGCAAGAGCAGTAATGCACTGTCACAACAGGGCTCTCAGAACTTCAAAAGCAAACATATCAGAACATTTATGGGCATGCCAACCTTGGTTTGGTGCAGCGCATTGTGCAAGGAAGGAAGGAAGAAAAACAAAAAAAAGCTTTGACTCTTCTTCTCCCCTAAATCATGCAGTCCCTCAATGAGGGATGAGATAATCTGATGTCTGACAGTCCCTTGTCTCATTTCCTCTGTACTTAAAGAGGAGATAATTTCTCAAGGCAGGAAACTACTTCAGCTGCCTCTGGGGTCACTGCTCCCAACTGCGGTAGTAAAACTTCTGAGTCACCCTCTTTCAAGACTGGCTTATAATGGCTTTACTCAAAATATTTGCTACTGCTTTCCTAGGCATTCTTAAATGCACTTCTCCAATGCACTCCAAACGCACTTCTATATTCTGTAGCATGTTACAAGCTCCCTACTAAAAAGCAACTACCAGGTAGAATTTATTTCTACTATTACTGCCCCATAGCATCTCTGTTGCTACTTCTACAGTTCACAGAGGAGGGAAATCCAACCTCTTCATTCCCTCCTTGTTCAATCATCCCAAGAGATATCAATATTCTGATCCTATTTCTGGCAGGAGGAATTTTAACTGAAGGAAGAAAGATAAACTGGTAACACAGTAAGGACTGCCAAAGCATCAGTATTTTCTTCAGAACATGCCTGTACTTGGGAGAGCTTGTGGAGAGAACATACAACAGAAACATCTACATCGAAAAAACATGCCATGTTAAAGACCAGCTACACATTAGATAAAACAGGATGAGCTGGTTTTGCATTAATTATAATCATGAGCAACCCGCTATGTTAACCATTACAATTTTGGCTTATTTTAAAAGGCCAACTTGACTCCAGTTTAAGTCATCTGTGAAAGGATATTTTCAATTTGCATATCCCAATATTTGAACAATTCTCACAAACATTAAAATAGTAAGAATAAGCTAATGCAGGGTTTTTCCCACCCATGATCAATGGAATCAAAAGAGTTTAAAAAAAAACTATTTCTACTAGGCTTCAAATTTGCTGCGTAGCATCTGCACCCCTACCGGGAAAAGTTAAGTCTGAGCTGAAAAAGGTTGACAATCACCAGCCAACTGGATTTAGCACAAAGTTTTTCCATGCCTGTGTGCCAGCTGTGCTGCTACTTAGTCAAATGATCTCAGGCCCATCATTTTTTCATGCTTATTTCTCCCTTTGCAAAGCGAGGAAGCACGCTCTCCTTATAAGGGCATCGAGTGTCAATATATCTGCAGCGAAATGTAAATGTACAGAGCTCCAGAACTGACCTCCCTACTTTCATCGCACACGCGGTAGTATTTAAAAAAAAAAACGCGGCATAACTAGCCTCTAGGAATTAGCTTTCAAACAACACCGAGGAGAAAGCTATTTCTCCTCCACTGATTACTTCCCGCTGTAAAACGGCAAGTCTCACCCACGGGCAAATCAGCAAATCCAGCGACACTTCCCCGAGCAGTGTTTACAACGCACCAGAAACTATTTCCGCAACACTCGGGCTGGCGGCCCTCACGCCGCGCCACACCAGCACCGCCCCCGGCTGCCGGCCCGCAGCCGCCGAGGCCGGGGGAGACGACCGTGCCTTTTCCCCCCTCGCTGCAGATACCCCCGCTGAGCGCCAGCCCCGCGGCCGCCCCCGACACAGCGCCGTACTCCCCCCGCGGCGACCCGGCGGCTCAGCCCGCCCCCCGCGGCGGCACAGCGGCCCCGCGGGCGGAGAGG
>NW_020447675.1:1237059-1244089 GCF_003343035.1 Apteryx rowi
GGGCTCTCCCGCCGCCCGGCCGCCGAGGGGAGGCGGCGGCCCCGCCGCTCACCCTTGACTTTGCCGAAGGTGCCGACCCCCAGCGTGTCGCCGAGGATGTAGTGCCCGATCTTCACCCGCCCGTGCTCATGTTTCTGTTTATCCGCCGCCGCCATCTTGAGCCAGGGCCCGAGTTTGCGCATAGTGCTCGGCTGGGTGGGCTGGGCGCGCCGACGGGGGAGGAGCAACCGCGCAGCGCCCGCCCGCACCGAAACCCGGAAGCGAACCTCACACTTATCGGCTTCCCGCCCTCCCCGGGAACAAACCACGGCGGCTGGGGAGGAGGGCGGAACAGCCCAGCGGCGCTCCGGCAGGGGACGCGGCCCCTCCGAGGCGAGCCCTGCGCGCGGCATGAGAAACGGCCCTCGGGCGGCCGTTACAGACGCCCCCGGCAGAGCCAGAGGGCTGCGCGGGAGGCGAGAAAAGAGCGAGACCCGGAGAGAGATTTTTGCCTGGAGATCACTGACTCAGGAAGAGGTTTACTGCCAATTCCCCTCCACCCCCATTTCCTAGTTCCCTGAACTCAGTCAATGATACCAGCTGAAATGCTTCCTCCTGCCTGTCCTAAGCACAGTCCTGAATGTGTTTGAAAACAGATAAATATTTTACTGAAACAATATAAAGATTTTTAAATGTCCACATGTCGTGAAGTTAAAAGACAACTTTTTCTACTAATGGCCTGAAACCTGATTCAGAGGCCATCCAGTATTATCTGTGTTACAGTCAATTTAACACAAAAGTTGGAAACAGAATTTCTGGTCCCTAGAAAATCTTGGTATTTTAAAACATCCCTCTACACTAATGGGGTGAAAATTAAAGCCCATTCATTCATTACTATGGAAGAAAAATTCTGAAAGATTTCATAGGAAATATAAAGAAGGCTTTTTTTCATTAGATAAAACCAAGTAATTTGGTCAAGCAATGCCAAAACATAGGCTGGCAAGCAGTGCAGATACTGTTCATAGTATTTACACAGTTAATATGACAGATTGCATGACATGAAATAAAATGACATGAAAAAGCTACATTTTAAACAGTCAAATAGTCAAGGAAAATAAAACATAATTTTGATCTGGGTCCTTTAGAATTTTAATTTGAAACATTTTCATGACGATCATTGTTGAGTAGAAAATGTGAGAAGCTTTCAACCAGCACTAACTGACCGGTACAAAGCATTAATATAAGCAGATAATAAATAAATATAAATAATGTAATGCGGGAAAAGCCTGTACTAGCGTTCCTCAGTGAGGCTGCGTTAATGTGTAAGAAGCGTCAGATCGCTCACATCCTGACTTCTGAATTCAGCTATGTTAGTTATGCCCTCTCTGTACATTATCCAAAGACAAGGCTTCCCACAGAAATTCTAGTTTGTATCATGATGCATATTCAGTGCCAGTAGGCTTGAGTCATGTAGTTGTATGATTTTTGTTCTTTTAACTAGAGAAAAAGAATAGAGAGTACAGAAATCTGGCAATTTATACAGTTTTGAAGCCTGTAGTTGAACTTCCTGTATTCTGCTGCAGAACCCAGCATTTCCCAGCAGATCACCAGCATATGCAGAGAAAAAACATGAGGGGGTAAACGAGTGAGCATCAGGTTTTGCAGCCATCTGTCTCCATGTGATTTCCTACAGTTTTGCTTAAATGTAAATGGCATCCCCTATTTTTAAGGAAAAACAGAGTAAGTTCAAAACTATTAGTTACCACAAGCATGACTTTTAAATTACTTGAATTTCAGTTCTAAAGTAAAGTGAGGCCTTAGCTTTCAAACTGCAAACATTAAAAGGTATTTGACATTGATTTATGCAAACTTACCAACTTTTAACTTTACATCATATTTTATGCACCAACACTCTGCCCCCGCTAGCCCACAGTAAAGTAATAGTAAGCCTCAGGGTCAGACATTGTTCTATTGAAAATGTAGCTTACTGTAGAAGGCTGCTTGCTAGATTCTCATCTGAGAAACCTCCAGGTGGTGCCCATGAAGAACCAAGAACAGTTGGCAGAAGCCACAGAAATACAAAAACATGTGCATAACTAGAAACAAAGTTTAGTTCAAAGAGTTTAATGCTGTTCCATAGGAGGTGTTTAGACCAAGTGATAGCTGAAACCATTTACAACTACTAGAGCCAGCATAAAGCCTGAAATAAAAGTCTACAACTATTTGCATGATATATGGTGTTATAGGTAAACGTGACAAATCGTAATGACCACTCTAACTGGGCTGCATTAATTCCAATTTAATAAAATAATTGAGCAAGTCACAAGTAAGCAAAACAGCACTGGGCGGCCAGGGAGTCTCTGCTCCACCAACGGCGCGCGCGTTCTCCTGCTCACAGTCTCCTTATATGCGGTTCTAGTTCCGGGTATATGTGGCNAACTAGAAACAAAGTTTAGTTCAAAGAGTTTAATGCTGTTCCATAGGAGGTGTTTAGACCAAGTGATAGCTGAAACCATTTACAACTACTAGAGCCAGCATAAAGCCTGAAATAAAAGTCTACAACTATTTGCATGATATATGGTGTTATAGGTAAACGTGACAAATCGTAATGACCACTCTAACTGGGCTGCATTAATTCCAATTTAATAAAATAATTGAGCAAGTCACAAGTAAGCAAAACAGCACTGGGCGGCCAGGGAGTCTCTGCTCCACCAACGGCGCGCGCGTTCTCCTGCTCACAGTCTCCTTATATGCGGTTCTAGTTCCGGGTATATGTGGCACTTCCTGTAACTTCTGCRGTTGCGCCGACTGTTGCTAGGGRGTCTTCTTCAGCCCTCTGGTGRTCGTAGGCATGAAGGCTGGAGTCTTCCTCTGCATGGTACGTTGTGGCCTTTAAGTCGCRCGCACACATTTCACAATGCAGTTCTACAATATTACCATATTAGGCAACCCAAACTAACATTGCGGTTTTAGCTCTCACATAGGCATCCGGTCTCTTCTCAAAAAAAACACTTCCTGGTTTGATATAACAAATTTCTCATATCACAATCCCCCCTTTTTGTTTTGGTCCCTTTTAATTTGTTCATCAAACCGGACAACAGTTTCTTGTGCTAGGGAGAGCATAGGGTTATGCTTACTCTCGTCTTTACTTAGTTGTTCATATTGACTTCTTATCAATAGCAGGTGTGCGGCTTCAAGTCTACTTTTTGCTAAGTTAATTATTTTATTTACTATACACGGTCCAAAGGTCAACACAAGTACTAATAAAGCCAATGGACCCGCGATTGTAGACAATAGGGTTGTTAGCCAGGGAGAATGACTGAACCATGACTCATACCACCCTTGTTGGGCTTCTCTTTCTTTTTTGCGTCTTTCAAGACCTTCTCTCAGTTTCGCCATAGTATCCCTGACAACTCCTGTATGATCCGCGTAAAAACAGCATTCTTCTCCTAGGGCTGCACACAATCCTCCCTGTTGCAAAAATAAGAGGTCCATCCCTCTTCTGTTCTGTAATGCTACTTCTGATAGCGATGTCAACGATTTTTCTAAGGCTGTAATGGATTTTTCTGTTCGCTCCAAGTCTTCATCTACAGCCGCCCGTAGGGTGCTAAGGCTTTGCTGTTGCTTCACTAGGGAGGAAATTCCAGTTCCTGCTCCCACTACCCCAAGACCTAGTAAGGTGGCTATAGTAATTGCGGTAAGTGTTTCTCTTTTTACTCGTACCGGGAGAGGGGCGTCCCAATGGTCATACATCACATTTTCCGGATGGTATAAGATTTTTGGAACTATTTCTACTTGTATGCAATACTCTCGGGACTCATTAAGTACCCTTAAGGAGACACAAGGAGTCAGGCCTGTTTTTGAGCATATCCATCTAGTTCCTTTGGTTGGAATAACTCATCCATTTTCAGGGGTGTGGTTTTGCAATGATATAGATCCACACAGCTTTTTCTTTGATTTGGGCACTTTGCCAATACACATTCCTATTCCTGTAACTTGTTCCATGGTCAATCCCTTCTTCTTATCTTCCCATTGACAATGTGAGGCGGAATCATCGCTTAAGGTATATGTCATATTTATTCCTATTGCTTCATAAAAAGGGGGTCTTATGTCATAGCATAGCCAGCAATGGGCAGTTATATTAGGTTTTGTGGCATTTAGTACTTTGTAAGTTGCTTGCACAACCTTCCACAGGGGATTATCTACATTATCTGTGGTTTTACTTTCTGGGATTATAACAGTGCTATTCAGGGCGGAGTAATTCATGGGAATACTTGTTGAATTAATGATTGTGCCCGTTGGTTTGATTCTTGATTTTTACTCCCTTAATAATTAGATTAGGCCCTATTGCTTGAGGAGTAGGTTGCACACTTTCTTTCTTTATGAAAACTAATCCACCTCTATCGGTCCCGGGCTCCCAGTACCGGACTCCCCAGGTCTTTCCCAAAAACCACCCTGGGTCTTCYGGACGGGTGATATTTATCATTAAATGTTTACAATCCGAATGGGAGGACGGACGCGTACCTCCAAAAGAGTCTCGTCTGGGGGGTGAACAACCATAGGGTCCCCACTGGGTCTGAATAAACTTATCTGATCCTGCRCCRGGTGTCCAATCAGAGGCTATAGTTTCACATCCCCAATAAGCACAATAATARGAGTTTGGGTAGTTACAGTATCCTCGCCCAGGATTGGAACGAGGACAAAAGTAAAATCCTTTTAGATTCAAACATGGCTCAATGGGTACCAATTCACACAAGGTAGGTGTGAATGTAGGGTTCCCGGGTACACTTCGTACTTGGATCACTGTTTGATCTTCCCATCTTATTAATGACCATTTAAAGGGTTGGTGTACATTATGTTCCCCTTGAATTCGTCTTCCTAATAAGCCTAGCACAATCATCTTCCAGAGGAGTAGTGGACCCATGGTTTGGTTAACRGATATTTTAYGAACTCTTAATGCCTTGGAGGGGCGATCYGTGATGCCAAGTGTCTCTGGGACTTTGAAGAGTCTGGGTCTTACAATTTTAGGTATTCCTGCTTAGGAGGTGGCTTATCGGCCTCAATCCCCACAGTTTCTATACGTCTCTGTCTCCTCTGCCTACTCTTTTGCTCAGAGCAGCAGGGTGTACCGTCTTCTYGACAGCAGCCGTATTCTTCAGGGGAACCTCCTTTATGAGCYTTTCTGATTTTAAAGGCTTCCCAGTTCTCAAGAGTGACACTCAAYATACGGCACGGTCCGCCTACAATTGGTGTTTTCAATTTTAGCCTTATGTGATCGGGGTGGTTGGCGTGGGTACAACCTTTCTCTGGTTGTACTCCTTTAGCAAAAGCTTCCCACCATTCCACCGATCTTTTCTTAAGATCTTTTAATGTCAAATAGGTCAATTTGTCGTAACAAGGGCGGCAAATGCTGCTAGGTAGGTACCTGTACTAACAATGAGTCCACTACTTCTCTTTACAAACCCTACATTCATAACACACAAAGGGATAACAAATACAATGTRRGGTTTTACAAAATGTGGTCTYACTTATCGAGGTTTCTAGGTTTCTTCTTAAAGGTTACTTTTAAATTGTCCGGGTTTCCAAAGGCTTCCCATGATGATTCTGAGATCGGTCCTTTAATTCTGCTGGCATGTGTCCATCCTCGCTCTGCGGTACGAATAGCAGTGTCTGTGGTAAGCAAGACAAGAAAAGGTCCCTCCCAGTGGGGAGTCAAGGATGAGTCTTTCCAGGTTTTAATTAAAACTTTGTCTCCAGGGTTAACTTAGTGAATGGCTACATCTAGTGGAGGTCTCTGTACTATTAGTCCTTTCTTTATCAATTCTTGTCTTCTCTTCATAAGCTCTGTAATATABTTCTGTAATAATCTCTCTTCTACTTTAGGATGTTCTTTTGGTATTTCTAAWTCRTATGGCATCCCATATAACATTTCAAAAGGGGAGACTCCTGTGTCAGTTCTGGGCTGAGTTCGTATATTCAACAAAGCTAAAGGTAAACACTTGATCCAATTCATCTGGGTTTCCATCATTAGCTTCGTTAACTGTTTTTTTTATTTCCCCATTCATCCTTTCTACCTTTCCCGAACTTTGAGGATGCCAAGGAGTGTGATACTCCCACTTGATTCCTAAAGGGTCTAACATTTCTTTAATGACTTTGGATGTGAAATGTGGTCCCCTGTCTGAGTCTATGACTAATACATTCCCATACCGGGGTATAATATTTTCTAACAATATCTTGGCTACCGATTTCGCAGTTGCTCGGGCTAYGGGAAAAGCTTCTACAAAGTAAGTTAAATGATCTACTATAACTAATAGGTATTTATACCTGCCCACTTYTGGGAGTTCTGTAAAGTCAACCTGTATTTTCTCAGACGGCCTCTTGGCTATTGATCATCCCCCTGGGACTTTTTTTCTGAGGTGCTGCTTGTTAAYCTTCTGACAGGTCAAACATTCTCCCACTAGTCTTTTTGCTATGTCATATATTCCAATGCACATATACTTGGTTCCAGACTGGTCTACTAATGCTTGCACTCCCCARTGAGTCTGTCGGTGGAATTCTTTCATGATTCTCCAAGCCATGCCTTTGGATATAATTTCTCTATCATCGGGCAGCACCCATTTACCTTCTTTTTCTATGGCTCCTATTTGTCGTAATTTATCTATTTCCTGTTTAGTAAAACTCATCCTGGTATCTAGCTTATCTTGGCCCTCTTTTCCTTCAGACAATATGTGTAAAGCTGCCTTTTTTGCTTCTTCATCTGCTAGATTATTTCCCCTTATGTGGTAAGATGTGCCTTTTTGATGGCCCCTAACGTGTACTACTGCAATTCTCCGGGGTCCCCGCAAAGCTTCTAAAGTTTTTTTTACTCACTCTCTTCTAAGCTAAAGGGCTCCTTTGAATTCACATATATRTTTAGGGCCTGACATATCCAATTTTCAAAAGACCCGTATATTGGCCAATAAAGGTGGTCTCTTCTAATCTGCTTCCCACCCCATACTTGCATGCAGTAATGTACCATTTTCTCTCGACTTTTGCCTTTCCTGGAGGGCCA
>NW_020447675.1:1244219-1398583 GCF_003343035.1 Apteryx rowi
TGGCCCACGCCCTCGCGGACAATGGGAACCGCACTACTGTAGGGTCCGCACTCGCTTCGTCCCCTGGGGACGTCTCACTCAGACGTGCTCCGGGTATCCCACCCCAGCCAAACGGAACTACTTACCAATACTTACTCAATCCTGAGTCTTCGTTCGGATCTTCGTGCACAAAGTTTACGGGGTRCTGCAGTTCTTTTGCTTACTTGTCCGATTTAGGGTTCGGAAGTACAGGTTGTGGTAGGGGAACTACCCACTCAAGGGCCATCCGAAGATGGGGCGCCTCCCCTGAGTCAGAGTCCCGAACCAGGGAAACCTGCATCCGAGTCACGGCACCAAATTGTTATAGGTAAACGTGACAAATCGTAACAACCACTCTAACTGGGTTGCATTAATTCCAATTTAATAAAATAATTGAGCAAGTCACAAGTAAGCAAAACAGCGCTGGGCGGCCRGGGAGTCTCTGCTCCACCAACGGCGCGCGCGTTCTCCTGCTCACAGTCTCCTTATATGCGGTTCTAGTTCCGGGTATATGTGGCACTTCCTGTAACTTCTGCAGTTGCGCCGACTGTTGCTAGGGAGTCTTCTTCAGCCCTCTGGTGGTCGTAGGCATGAAGGCTGGAGTCTTCCTCTGCATGGTACGTTGTGGCCTTTAAGTCGCGCGCACACATTTCACAATGCAGTTCTACAATATTACCATATTAGGCAACCCAAACTAACATTGCGGTTTTAGCTCTCACATAGGCATCCGGTCTCTTCTCAAAAAAAACACTTCCTGGTTTGATATAACAAATTTCTCATATCACATATGGGGAATATGTAATAAGAACTCACCTATTTGATAAAATATTTGAAAATAATTCCCATATGTGTATTTCTGTGGATGATAGAATTCAGTGACTAATTACATTTAGAACTCTGAAGAAAAATTATATCCTTTATAGGCCCTAGTACATAAAAACATAACAAGGCTGCAGTCTTTTGTTTTTCCCATATTAATACTTTGTTAGTAAACACACATACAAGCTGAGACCACTAAGATGTATTTCTTTGGGTAGTCAGTAAACACACATACAAGCTGAGACCACTAAGATGTATTTCTTTGGGTAGTCACAGAATCTCAGAATGGTCACGGTTGGAAGGGACCTCTGGACATCCTGTAGTCCAATGCCCCTGCTCAAGCAGGGTCACCTAGGGCAGGTTGCCCAGGACTCTGACCAGATGGCTCTTGAGTATCTCCAAGGATGGAGATTCCACAGCCTCTCTGAGCAACCGGTTCCAGTGCTAATTAATCTGGCTGTTGATCTGTTGGGAAAGTGTATTCTAGCAAGCGGGTAGGAATCAGGGTTCGAGGATTGCATTCTTTTTCCACCCTTCATCTTTTTGTAAAAAGCTTGCAATTACAAAACAAGGTGACTTAATATGCAGCGTAGATTCAACCCTACCAAATGGTCAGCGATTGCTGTTGCTTTCCTCCAGGCTTTGCAGACTGAGTGAATTCCAGTAGAGGAGAAAGAAACACAAGGTTGAAGTATCTCCGTTAGAGTACTTAGCAAAGGATACTGGTCTCACGTTAGAGGCTGCATCTAATGCCTTGAACATTTCAGCATTTTTCTTCAGACACCTAAACACTGTATAGGATTGAGTATGTGGCTTTGTGCTAAGGCTCATCAGTAATACTGTAGGAAAAGCAGAGAATTTTCAAAAACATACACTTTGGATTTACAGTGAAGCACTACATCCTGATTTCATTTAGTTGCTTTGACAAATAGAAAAATAAATTACATATTGGCCCATGAATGTTAGCTAGCTTTTACACCCTCTTCTGCTTGCAGAAACATGCTTTGTTGTATGGACCTTTTTAACAGGTCCATAGTTCCTGTTGCCCCTTTTGTTTCCTCAAGATTCTCCTCTTTATGGTTTCTAGAAGGTGCATGTGGATCTTCACACATTTTGGTTCAGTGTTTTATTGAAAAAATGTATCAGCTTTCATGCATCATGCTTTCTTGTTGTGGTGCTTCTTAAGGTCTTGCCGCATTATATAGGAAAGATGGAGAGTGTTGTACTTAGGATAAAAACCAGAAATTTCAGATGATTAAATTCCAAATATCCATCCTGTTCTAGAAGAGGTAGCATCAAAAAACAAAAAAAACAAACAAAACAAACAAACAAAAAAAACCCCTTAACCTCAATTCCTCTTTTGAAACTCCTATGTGATGATATTTTGCTCCTTCAGTACAGTATTGCAACAATTACAGCACAGATTATTTGAAACACTCAGTTACAGTGGTTATTTGCTGGTGGAGTAGGGAACATGCTGTACCCTGTGCCATGACTAGAGTTCACCAATCTCTTTACATGTCACAGAGTTTGACAATAAAAACCAAATAGGCAGAGATATGTACTAAGTTCAACTAATCAAGATTTTGCATATACACCAGCAGAGACTCAGTAGATAAGCTTGGCATAAAAAAAAGAAGCAGAATTTATGTAATATTCATCCCAGCATTATTTTATTGCAATTAGAGAATTCTGACCTTTGCTATCCCTCATCTTCCCTACACGTACACATATATAGGAGCTGTATCACCTACATAAGATACCTTATTAGTAAGTGTAATCCCCAGTTTGCCAGCACCCTGGAGATATCAACGCTAGAAAGGTAATGTTTTGTGGAAAGTGCTAGAACATTGATCTCCCACTAGTCAAGAAGTGTTTTGTTTTGTTTTTTTAAACCAACTTGCTCACAACCAGTATTAAGGACTGCTGCCTTAACACATGCATTAGCCTATTTACCTCACAGAAAACCAAAATAATTGTTTAAGTTGGAACTTATCATGCTTTATTTAAATGTTTTTATGGACACAACTTATGTCAATTTTGCCATGGGGGGGACTGTACAAATTCTGGGTAAGACAGTTAGCATCACTTAATCAAATATTTGACTATTTTGAGTGAAAAAGAAAAGTCTCCGCATTTGTAGTATAAGGCCTGAGTGCTGTGCTCAAGGTTCTCATTCAGGGCTCCGAATCAAGTTTTAATAGAGCAGAGAAGCTTAAGAAACAGTTACAGATTTGTGTAGGAAAGCAGCTTACTCTTAGAAAAGGTCTTCAAATTGTCATGAACCAAGTACATTCCCTTTTCATGTGAATTCATGAGGAAAGTAACTCATACCCTTCTTCCCCCAACATTCCTCTTTGAGCATCCTAGCACATGTTAGGACCCCCCCACCCCACTTTCCAGGGACCCATTAAAATCCAGTGGTTTTTGTTTGTGTCATTGTGGCAAAAGCAGCTGGACTGGACTCCATACTGCTTATCACAATACAGCAATGGAGGAGTTAATCTCCACTTAACTCATAGGTTAATTGAAATTAGCACCATTTTATGTTAGCACACTATATTGGAGAAACAGCTGTTGGTCAGAAAGTGTGAAATATCTTGTTCTGCTGTTCCACCTGTGAGGTCAACAGTCTCACACTGATAAATTATAATTCATTCATCCTGTTGGGTTTGCCAGTTCACACACAAACTAAACCAGGCAATGGTATTTTCACATCTTCGCAGGAAACAGTGGTACTACCTTAAGTCACCTGAGGGATTGTATTAGCTTTATCAACTGAAGCATGTAAGAATTAGTACAGGTATATGCATTTTTTTTCTTCTTACTCTCTACAGCTTATTTAAAAAAACAAAAAAAAAGGAAAAGCAGCCCCTCAGCTGTGAACATAGAACTCCGGATTTAAGGTAACTCCCTGGTTGGTTGCCTGGTAAAGGTCAGTAAGGATTTTGACTATGGCTCATCATGCATTCAACAGCTGCATTAGGTCTTGCCATCCTTTCAAGTTATAACATGGACTGACACACAGACACAGACAAAAATACTGCTCCATGGCAGTAAGCTGAACTCCTGCTTACAAGTTTGAGACTGTAAAGAAACCCCAGCCCTAAAGCCAAGCTGACAAAGATCCTTTTTTCTTCTCAAATTCTGACACATTACACTTTTGGAGCTAGACATACCAAAGCTATCAATCTGCCACCGCAGGCATTTGAATAGCACTTTCTACCTCAAAAAGACCTTACTTTCAATCATCTTGTCACAATTTTAATCAGTCTGAAAGACGATGAATTTCGCTGTACACTGGCCAACGTGAAATTTAATGATTTGATATATTTTAACTAGACCATTTAATGGTCTTTAACTGCACCATGCCTATCAGCCTGAGTGATGCAAAAATCACAAACAACATACATACCTATCCTAAAAAGCTTCAGTAGACCACCATTATAGGTCAGTCACAGTAAGACTGAAAATTAACTTTAGTGGGTATAATTTTGAAGCACTAATTCTTTGTAGTATTTTCTTAAATGTTGAAAGCTGAACTACTGCCTCAGTAGTTTTCAAGTACATAATGAATCTTTTATCAGTATCTTCTCATAACAATATTAACTCCCTAGTTTTAGATACTGTTTGGGAGAGTAACAAAAAAAATTGAGGAAAAAGATTTATTACTTCCTCCTGCATTTAACTATTTTCCAGTATCTCATCACAACACACATTTCAGATGCACTTGAGTCCTGTGAATAGGTGCATGCATTACATGTGCAAAATATATTTTAAAAGCTTCAGCGGCACTTATTTTCAGACTTTCTCACAAGGACCAGCTGAAAGCAGTACAGCGTATTTGTTACAGGCTGTGAAAAGAACAGTAGGACAAGATTTGTTTTTGTTTAGAAGCAGCCTAAGTAGACGCACTGAGTTACTCAAGAGTGGAGACTATACTTCATTTATAATATAAGAAAGTGCAGCCAGCTGCACTCGTTTCAAACCTTGATGAAAATTTCATCTATGATTTGCACAAGCTGATACATTCTTTAACTGCTGACCCTTCAGTACCAACAAAGCAGCACACTATTTCTGATTACCAATAGTTTCACCATGAGTTAAAATAGCCTCAGAGGCTTAAAGCCTGTATCAGAAGATTTTTAGATTTTCTTTTATCTGGAAACCCTCTAAATCCTTGCAGCGATTATCATCCTCCATATTCCCAAAAACTCTTCACAACAGCATCTTATAACCATTTTCAAAAGCTGAGAATTTAAAAACCAGCTGAGTGACCCAGTAACACCCCATATAAAGTGCAAGTTTATCAAGTAGCAATCCACAATTCAAAGATGCTCCCAACTGAACCGCTCGCTTCCTCATCATACTATTAACTTATTCACATCTACATAATCAAATCTGATCTATTTGTGCCTTAACTCTGCACCCYTCCTGGACCACCCGGTTAACTTAGTTTTACTTAGTTTTTCTGCGGTGGAAGAGGATTACACTTCAAACACCCAAACCTTTATTTATTGGGAGTGATGTCTCAACTACAACAGATCTTCAATCCCTTACTGTTTAGCAGTAAGCCCCTCCAGGTTTGGAAGTTTGCTTCTCGGGCAAAAGGAATGGCCTGCTGAACAAGCAATATTTTGGACAGGCTTCTCAGAACTGCCAGCTACAGAGCACTGAACAATGGCTAAGACCAGGAATCCCTTCTTAAACTTTTCCTTCCCAGAACACCACTTACAGCCATTATTCAAGTTACTATTTCTGAGTTAAATTCTGACTCTCCATGCTAGAGTATCTTGAGTAATTTACAGTCACAGACTTACAGGCAAGTAAAGGAAATCTAYAGTGCCAACATTACACTTCTCTTGCAAATGAATTACGTCTCTACAGCAGATAAAAAGCCCGTTCTCCCTATTTGAAATCTCAGCATACTGAACAGCATACTGAATGAGTAATTAATGTGTATCAGCCAGAAGCTTACTGCTCCATTATTTGCTCTGTAATTAAGATTTCGAGAATAGAACCAGTAAGGGAGTACCAGGAAAAAAAAAAAAAGAAGTTGTCAGTTAACTATAACCATTAGCTACTGGTTAATGAACAAAGAGAAGCCTTTTTAAGTTCAGCAGAGATTATGGTCCATCTTTTCAAGATGGAGATGCTGTCAAGTAAGAGTCAATTAATGGATTATGTTTAATGAATCATCTCAATCCATCACAAAACTGTGTGTGTGTAAACATATCTTTTTTTTTCAGGAATCCCATATTTCATTGAAGTAAAACATTTATAAAAGCTGAAAATTTTTCTGGATAAGACCATTTATTTCAACAAACAGATGAGTCTTTATGATGAACTGGAGGCTGCAACAGCTGCTCTCTTGGGCTTCGGTGTGGTTCCCTCACGGAATCCATTCCTGCAAGTAGAAATACAGTTACTGCTCCAGGTTATATTTTCTAACAAGTCATGTTTTAGGTAAAATTCACCAGTTTTTGTTCAGCTTATCTCAGTAATGCACTGAAATCACTATGAAATTCATATGTTCAGACATTTTTAATAAGAAACATCATTGACAAGCTGTCTGGAATGAGCAGCAAGTTTTTCTCTCTTCTGCTAGAGTAAATTCCATTTCTTCAGACAGGAAGATTTCAGCAAATGAGTAAACACTGCAAGACTGAATCAAATACAGCACAGCTATTGAAGGTACTCCATATTTTGTGTCCCTACTAAGCAACTCAAAAGGCTTCATTTTTGTTAGTACTGAAGTGCAATTTTTCTGTTAAAAAAAAAAAACACACATTCCTCCAACTAGACAGTAAGGAAAGAAGTGGAACACAACAAAAGAAAAGTCAAGTTCAAGCTCACTTTTGGATATGGCATTTCTACTTCAGCAACACTTGGTGGAAAGAAGCAGGTTGCAGTTGCTTAAGTTACTTTCTGGCTGCTGCTAGGCAAAGCCTGTGGCTGACCATGAACAGAAGGCAAAATGAATCCCTCAACTACAGCCTAGTGCCAGGACTTCAGAACCCCACTTTTCACTTCTACATTTTCAGGAAAAGACTTTGGAATTACTTTTTTTAATCCAGCTTTCCCAGACATTGGGCTAATGGTCACAGAATTGTATTTTAGAACACGAAAATCATACAAAAGAGATTCTTAATGAGTTTCTTAACATTACGATACTCCTATAGCACCTCTTAAATACAACTCAAAGCTCTGTAACAAGTTTTAGAAACTTGTACCTCGGAGTCTGATTTTACAGCCAGTCAGCGATAACTAAATCACAAACGACAGAGCAACTACTGAAATATTTCAATTCCAAACTTTTTTGCGTGCAGGGGGAATTGGAAGGCATCTCAAGAATTGTCTTACAAAAATCCACATGAGCACAATCACTAAGTAACTCACAGATAAAGGCAGTTCTACATGGAACATCATACCTTTTGAAGTGTGGCCATTTTATAGCAAGAACCCCAGTGTTCTGTACTATCTACCCATATTAGAAACAGTAAAGCTTTCTATACATCCTATGTATGACTAATGAGCAAGCTTTTTATCCCAGAAAGAATATGCTGTCAGTTATATGAATACAAGATATCCTTTATTTCATGACATATTTTAAAAGGAAGTTTAAGATCACACCACACTAAATATATTAATTAAAAAAGCAGCATTGAGTTTGAATGATATACCCTATAATTAGGTGAAACCCATGCAAGATTTCACATTACACTAATTTATATTAAAACATCGTACCTGAATCGACGGTAGACCTTTTTCAGGTGCCTCATGCGACCTGTACCAGTGGTGTTGCGTCTTTTAGCCTTGGCACTCCAGTTATCTAAAATATATACATTACTGTTACTCACCTGCATCACCTGCATGATTAGTTGCACAATACATTTGAATAGCACAACTATGCAATCTGACAGAAGCAGAAGAATACTAATTCCGCTAAAATAAACCAATTTCTATATAGTAATACTGCACAATTACCATCTGAATTATAATTAAGAGCGCTAACTTCAAAAATTTTAGAAAAGCTTCAAACACGCTGCAAAATGACAATGGTAGTCTTTCTTGGCTAGAAAAAACAGATTTCTCAATTGAGAATACAGTTGTCTTCATTGCATTCATATAAAATCCGAGTTACTCATTGTCACTTTGCTGAAAAGAGGACAAAGCAGCAGCAAGTTTTTAAACTCAGGACAGTTAAAAGTTTCTTACTTACACTTTCTCTTACGCTTAGCAGGGTAACCACATTTCCCACAGGTAGATTTCTGGAGATGGTATGCCTTGGACCCACATCGACGACACAAAGTGTGTGTCTTGTTTCGCCTCTTACCAAATGACGAAGTACCCTTCGTCTGAAATACATTTCAGGACATCGCACGTTATAAGTACTACTAGGACATACAAGTCACATACATCAAAAAAAAAAAAAACACTCTTCCAAAAAACATGCACAAATTCACGAACTAATGAACGTGTCACAGACACAGGAACACAAAAGGTTCCTTATAGCTCTCTCGGCCGTTGTCCTCCCACCCCCACTCCCCGCCCAACGGTGGAACAGAAGCGGCTGTATCACTCCCTCCCACCTCCCCCGACCCCGTCAGTGACACAGACCTTTCCTCAGGACAGGTCAGTGCGTTACTCTTTCCCTGCAGAGCAGCCACTCTACCAACGCTCCCCGAGGAGGCCTCGGCGATCAACCCCCCTCGCGCTCCGGCACCCGCAGGGCTGCCTCAGCCCCAGAGGCAGCGGCCCTCCCGCCCGCGGCTCCCGGCACGGAGGAGCCCCCGAGCCTGCCCCACCAGGCCGGGCCCGCCAGGGCGGCGACAGCCGCCTCGCCCGGGGACGAAGCGCCCCGCTGCCGGACGGAGGCCGCACGGCGCGGCTCCCCGCCGGGGCCCNTCTTGCCGGGGCCCGACGCCGTCGCCATGGCGACCGACGGCGCTTCAGCGCGGCCACAGGGGCTGCGAGGCTCAGTAAGTAACGGCCGCCGCGGCCGCCCCGGCCCCGACCCCGGCCACAGCAGCGCGCAGGGACGCGCCGCGCCCCCGACGGCCCCGGCGCGATAGCGGATGGTGGCGGATGCGCCGCGGCCCCCGCTCGGCGCTCACCATCTTCCCCGGCCGCCAGCACCAAAGAGGTCTAGCCCCGCCCCGCTTCCGCTATATCCCGCCCCGCACTTCCGGGTGCGCGGCCAAAGCGCTCCGGCCGGGCGCTGGGGCTGGGCACGGGGTGCCCGGCCCGGGAGAGAGGAGCTATTCCCTGAGGGCCCAGCGCCGTTGCGCAGGCGCGCGGGGCCGCGGGGGGGCAGGGCCCGGGGGGTCGGGGGTCAGATACATGTGGCCGTTGACGGGATGCCCCTCAGCCGTCTCTTCTGCGGGCTGAACAGGCCCAGCTCGCTCAGCCTCTCTTTGTATGCGAGATGCCCCAGGCCCTAAATCATCTTCGTAGCCCTTCGCTGGACTTGCTCCAGTAGTGCCATGTCTCTCTTGTACTGGGGAGCCCAGAACTGGACGCAGTACTCCAGCTGTGGCCTCACCAGGGCTGAGTAGAGGGGGAGGATCACCTCCCTCGACCTGCTGGCGACACTCTTCCTGATGCACACCAGGATACCATTGGCCTTCTTGGCCACCAGGGCACATTGCTGCCTCATGGTCAACTTGGTGTCCACCAGCACTCCCAGGTCCTTCTCCGCAGAGCTGCTTTCCAGCAGGTCAGCCCCCAACCTGTCCTGGTGCATGGGGTCATTCCTCCCCAGGTGCAGGACCCTGCACTTGCCTTTATTGAGCTTCATGAGGTTCCTCTCCGCCCAGCTCTCCAGCCTGTCCAGGTCTCTCCGAATGGCAGCACAGCCCTCTGGTGTATCCGCCACTCCTCCCAGTTTTGTATGATTTGCAACTAGTCCTGAAAATAACAATTAGAGGATATTTATATGTAGATATATGTAGCTGGTAAAGAAAATGTTTAACACTCTAAAGTGGCTTTACTCACACACAATTTTTAACTATATTCAATGCGTGGTCTCTGAAATACCCCCCATGCAGCTGTTCACAAATAAAGCTCCTCTTTAGGCTACAGAATGAAGTCCTAGCCATATTTAAACATTCAGAGGAAAACTATGTTCATGATTAAAATTCATAGACTTTCTTGGCTGTAATATCATGTAATTTCAAATGCCATACTGCCATAAAAAAAAAGTCCCTACTGCACTCTCTGCTTGTTCATGCCCCCCCCCCGCACATCAGATGACAGTCTAACTACAATCTAAAGCATTGTAATGGACACCATTAATGTAAAAAAAAATAATTCAGATGCATCATTTAAATTTCTCTTATAAGAGTTGATTTTATTTTGGGGAAAGAGATGTATACAAAGAGAACTTGAAGAAATTTGTGTTTACCTTATCACCAGTTCAACATTTCCTCTTCTAAAACAAAGTCAGAAATTGATGATAAACCCACTTTATTTAACCTTGACTGTAGATGTATGTAACCTTGTTGAACAGCTCTTGATAAAACTCCATATTTATCTGATAGACTGGATCTTATTCTCTGTGCTTCTGGCTTAATCAAGCTGGCAAAAGGTAAAGTTATTATGGGGGCCTGCCACAAGCCAGCAAACTGTGAGGAAACCTCCTGCAATGAACATGCAGACAGTTGAACTCACGTAACATGGAATTCTTCATCCAAAAACAGTATAATCACATGACAAAATCCCTAAAACAATTAAGCCTAATCTGAACTGTTGCATATTTACTCTTGGACAAATCAGTCTTGTACAGTTGTCTCGGTAGGAATTTATCTTCATTTGTTTCCTGAGTGTGGCCTCTCATTGCATTCCTTGTGTACTGGTTTATATGCTAGGAGGCTTTTGACTTCCTCTAAGGTTGAGGGATGAGGCAAAAAGTCATTTTGACTTTAGCAAGCATTGTTTCCAGACACACAAAAATGTGGCCCAGGCTGTTCACTTAGCTCTTTCATTTTGATTGGCACCTCCCTCCCAGAATCAAACCTAAGGCGGAGATTTTTGCTCACACGCATTTTACTTCTCTTGAAAATGTAGGAATCTAGTATAAGCCATTCCTCCATGGTCCTTCTATAGTCAAAGGAGAGGAGGAGACACTTCCAGTGAGTAAGTCATCCCATCTTAAATTAGGTGTCTAAAGTAGGCTGGATAAAACATCCTTGGGAGGAACTCATCTTCCATTAATTCTAACAGGAGCCTGGGCAGCCCCCTTAGCCTAGACACATAGATGGCTGAAGTTAGGTAAAATGAATTTTACCTCACTGACTTAATGAAATATTTTTATAGCGATCTGCCTTTCTTGACAAAAATTCAAAAGAGAAAACTCAGTGGCCTGTGGAAGAGATGCCATGCAGAAAAAAAATCCCAATTAACTCAAATAGTATGAATACATTCTTCAAGCAGGACTGGGTTTTATTTCTCCAAGCAACCTTGCTGTTTGTCTTTTAACTAGTGTTTCCTTTCCTCTTTCTTTCTAGTTAGATCTCAGAAATCTGGAAGATGCTCTGAAGATATTGGACAAATGCCATGGCAACAGCCTCCAAAGGAAGTATGTTAGTATGTGTGCTTGCAAGGATACACTGCCAAAGGAATTATTCTTGTCCTGTGTGGGATAAAAATAATCTTGTGCATTTACATGTTTTCAAACCTGTTAAGAAAGAGATTTTTGGTATCTTCTCACATTCTTTAGTGTTCAGGAGCACTGGAAACTTATAGAGTAGGGAATGGGCAGAGCTACAGCTGACCCAGTACCATCCCAGAAGCTCTTAGCCCTCACACAGGAGGTGACTGAGGGTGGAATTCATTGCCTGCTCAAAACCCACGGACTCCTGTACTAACAGCTACCAAGTGGCACAAGGCTAAATTCAGCACTGGCTATTTCACCCTTCTCTTATGCAATAAGGAAGTAGCCCAAATAATTTAGAAGATGACATGCCTGGATTTCAGTATTGTCTCTTCAATGTAGGGAATAGCACACTGTTACTGCGCTGGGGGTCTCTGTTCCACCACAGGGTCAGCACAGCACTTTCTGTCCAGCTGGCTCTAGTGACAAGGGAGGTTTAATAAATACAGTGGAAGGGGATGGCTATCTCTGTATCCCCTAACGCTGTGTTCTGCAAGCTGTCTGATCTGGCTGTGGGTGAAAAGCTGAAGCAAAGAGTAACACTGGACATGCCCCTCCTTTTCTTCTTCTATCCCTCTGGGGTACAAGCCCCTCTATCTCAACCCCGATTCCATCCAGGATCCATAGACCTTCCTGACCTCATTTCTCTGCACTGACACTTTGCTAGGGAAGAGGGGGAGAATTGCCCACTTCCAGTCCCTCGCCCCAGCTGAAGCAAGGCAGTCTTGTAGATAATTCCAGCTCATGGACAGAGAGACTGAAAACAGGGCTGGCTAGGCAGTACAAAGTGAGGTGGATATCAGCACCTAATAACTTTAGTGGCATTTGTTTTGCATAGGTTTGGTATCATACTACTACATATCAGCATCGCTAGGGTACATTACAGCCATACAGGCCCTGAGGTGGGGGGACTGGACTTGCTCCAAAGTAGAATAGTTGTATTGGGTCTATGTAACTTGAAGACTACTGAAAGGACTTTTGCGTGGCAAATACAAGACTGATATCCAAACAGCTTCTGCCCGATGTCACCATATGGCATTGTACCACTTACTTGTGCACAGGTAGAGTGCACTTTGCACAGGTGAGGAGGACTACAAAGGACAGAAACAGTTAAGATTCAAGCTTGATTAGTGTGAGAAGCTAGCAGGTGTTTGGTACCCAATTTTCTTCAAAGACGCAAGCAAGCTCAAGTCATTTTTTCTAAATGTGTTCTCTTTGATCAAAGGAATGTTTTTTAGCTCTTCTAGGGAAATGAACAGTTTGACGTAGGTAGCAAGGTCTCGGAAAGTCTGCAGGAGAACTGAAAAATTTAAGGGCAACATTTTCATGAGGTTCAATTTGGATACCTTTGTTTCTGGATATCATCTTGATTTTCAGAGATAGACCCCTCTTTGGAATTTGTGGGGAATAAACCACCTTTAATATCTGCTACAAAGCACTCACAAGGACGTCTCTTATGAAAACATAAATTCACTTTTATGGTATCCAGATTCTTTGTTTTGAAAAGAAAACTTTTGTGTGTGAATTAGAACCAGGAACATTGGTTCACCACAAGATGACAGTATAGTTCAACTAAAACCTTTCTCCTAAACAACTCAGGAAAAACTCTCTGAACGGTAACAGTAAATTGAGTCAATAAATTGAAAATAATATCATTTGTACGCAGTTCTTAAATCTCTATGACAATAACAGAAAATGTGAGGAAACAACAATGCGTATGGAAAAGACTGTTGCATCCTGCTAAGAAACTAATGAATATAATRCAAAATACTTTCTATTTGTTTAAAATGAAAACGAGTAGAAGAAAATTAAACATCTGTCACTGTTAGACAGTGAATTACTCATTCAAATATAGTGTAGATGATCAAAAAATGATCTAAAAGGCTTTGTATAACAAAACTTATGCAAAGTGTATAAAATACACTTGATGCTGTTGCTTCCTGTAACTGTTCCTCAGTGGGAAAGGAAGAGCTCCTTTATCACTACTATATGTTATTTCCATGCAGTCAGACGCTTACTTTTCCATGAAAAATGACTTCACATGTAGCACATGTGAAATGAATGCCAGGGTTTAATAATACAAATCAATTATTAGAACTCATATGTAAGAGGTTCTCCAAGTGTTTGTTCTCAATACTGAATTAGAAAGAAATTTTCAGAAACTCTCATCCGTGATGTCATGAATAGCCTCCTACTGGTAATCATATAACATCCCTTCTGCAATGACAACAGTGCTCATTCAGAAGTTACATTAGGAGAGCAATATATTTTTTTTTTATTACTGATCAGTTGGACAAAGAGACCAGATAGTTGTCTTCAGACCACTGACAAGTGCTCAGAGAGTAAAACTAATTGTAGATCATGTCTGAAGCAGGACTACTTAATATACCATCACAAATAGACACAGCAGGAGCAAGAACTCCCACTCAGCTGCATTTTTTCACATGCAAAAGCTCCGTCTGCAGTAAGGGGGATCTTTACATTGGGGATAGCTGGGGGTGGGGGGGGTCACAGGTCTTTCCCCACCAGAAATGCCACTAAAATCTCTTTGTTGTTCTATCTTAATAGAGGAATAGGGGCAGCATAAAACCGTGGAGGTTTATCTCCGCTGTACAGCAGAGGTAACTACAAACCTGGCACGAATTTGTTACACAGTGTAACAACTTCGTACAGAATTTTAAAACTTCCTTAGATTTCTTCTTTTTTTTTTTAACTAATGCTTAGACACATTACAGAGAAGTGGTGCATTGTCTCACCATTGCAGTAAATCTCAGAGGGGGTTTCCTGGCTCTCCTCAAGCTCGCAGAAATGGCTGTGTGATGATTTGGGCTGAGCACCAGAGTGGGTGCATGCAAGAAAATTGCAAGTTCCTTTACAAAGTAGTGGCCATTTTTTCTGTTTTCTATTGTATAACAATTAAATATTCTTGTCTTGTTAGTATTATTTTGATAACAAACAACCTATACTGTTCTTGTTTTGGTTGATACTGTTGTCTGAAACCTCTGTTACATTGTTCGTGAATGCATGCACACACACACATCTAGAACAAAATTTTCACTTGAGATCTGCACCAGCATTTGAACCACCACAGTCCAGAGTTGTAGTTTGTATCACATTCCAGGTTGAAAGACCCAGCTTCAAACCACATTCCCTTTAAATTGCCCAAAGGATATTTAGAATAATCATTAGGAAAACTTTTGTACCAGTATGGAGCGGCAAGCACTAGACTTAACAGTTTTTCTTCAAATAGTTCTGGAGTTTTTAGAAATAGACTGGACAAATGTTGGTTTGGTAAAGCAGTACTAGCTTTAAACAAAAACTTGTCTGATTCAAGCTGTCAAACACCATGGCTAGACACAGACTATCTAAGCCCAGATATTATGGCCAAAATTTGCTAACTGGGAATCCCAGGTTTGAGGATCTAAATATGCCTAACAATGTCAATTCTTTTATACTTCCAACTATTCTGGTACGAACAATCTATGGGCATGCTGACTCTTTGGAGAAGAAATATGATTTGAATTGGTTGGAAAACAAAAATCTTTCCTGAAAGAAAGGTTGAACTAAAAGTCTTTGCCAGAAGCTCAGAAAGGGAAGCCATCTTAAATTTAAGACTAAACTGTTGGCTATCTTACTCTCTCAGATTTCTCACTTCTTATGTAGAGTTAGGCACTTACCTATGTATATCTCTGCTGTGACATTCCCTGAACTCATCTTTGCTTCAAATATATGTGAATGATTTTACCTTTAATAAAACCATGTGAGTGATTTTACTTCTCACCAGCTGTTCCTTAGAACATGACTTGTTGTCAAATGTTGTTCATCTCTTCCCAGAAGACTTCTGAGCAGCTGGTGAAATGCACATGCATGCCTCAGTGGCTTCTGTCTCCAAAGGTAAGAAGGTAATTTGATTTTACAAGACCCATCCAGATTTGGCTTCTGTTAGTGCTCAATGCAGTGGTAGAGCATTTACACAGTACAGAACATTTTCAAATTTTCCATGTATGTTGCCATTATAGAGTACCCAAGTGCATGATTTAATACAAAGGTGCGCACAAAATGTGCATTAGGTAAATATAAGGTGTCTGATTTGCTTTCAGAAATGCATATTTCCTTCTAAAAATATTTGCTGCCAAGCTGTACTTTAGATCTAACATTTGCAGAAAAAAATACGTATGTTTACAGTAAGGTGGAAGGTCAAAGAAGAAAACATCAGAGAAGATTGGGGCACTCAGGTTTGTCTGAAAAAACAGTAAAAAATAATCTTAATTTATAATTTGTTATTTATTTACTTTATCTCACATCTCATCTCAGGGATCCTAAAGAATTTACATTTGTCTTGCTCTGGGACTACCAGAAATGACAGCTTTCACTGGTCGGCCTGTCTCCTCTCTAAAAAGTAAAATAAAGCTCACTTTAAAGTAGGAAAACCTGTCACTTGTACACCATTCTTTGCCCTGTATGAAATTGTGTGTATGTTTTTTAATAGTCAGATGTGAGACAAAAACTATAAGAAAAAAAGGCTTTTCAGTGAAATGAAGAGGACAAGTCAAGTTCTAAATGTATTGAAGATAAAGCCTGTTCCCCTGGGTGAGGCAAATTAGCCTTCCTTCATCAAAATCACTGTTGCATTTTATTATTTTCATTAGCTCAGGACCTGCCCTAAGTACAATGCTTTGCTAACACACATCAGCTCAAGTCTGCATTTACAAATGTTATCTTCTGTTTATTCTGGAAGATATTTTTCCTGTATCAGGCAGTTTTTAGCTTTCCATTTACTGGAACTGAGACATCCTGGTTCCATCAGGAAATTCCCCTGACAGCCCTGTACGCTGTCCATTTTATACTACTTCGTTTTAATAAAAATAGAGGACAAAACATTGCTCGGCCTTATTAGTGTGTACAAAGAGGACATAGAAAAGAAGTGGAGCTTTTTGAACTTTTCCTTACTTGCTCGCAGCACGGAGCTTGCAATGCCTTGGCCACAGGAGCGAGCTCAGACTAGCACGCGCGAGACAGCAGGCCCTCAGCGCAGGTTCGGAGGGGAAGGGATGTGACCACGGCCCCGCGTCTCTCTCCCGCCTGGCTGGCAGGGCACAGGGAGATGCTGCTGCTCCTTGATCTGCCAGGCGGCACAGAGGAGGAAAAGTATCAGATGGGACTTTCCAAAATGTCCAGTTCAGTAGCTCACGGCATTTTGACGAGCGTCTGTACCTGAGCACCCTATGATCTCTGAAAGGCTGACTGGCTGTAGTTAACTCGGCTGCAGTAACACGTACACAGGTGACGGGGAGCATGCCTGCGCTTAGGGTTTAACATGTTTGTTAGTACTTGTTAGAACTGTTTCATGGGAAACAGCTATTGCTGTAATGTCTATGTGGAAGTTTACAGTTTAAATAACTTATTTTTCAGTTGTGTTTGAACATATGTTAAGTGGAAACTCAGCCTAAAAAGTGGCTGCTTGAGAGAAGGGGAAAAATGCCTGAGGGAGTGTTGCACTGTAAAAGGATCACAAAACTGCGACAAATTCCAGCCTACTTACTCTGTGTTGCTGTGTTTTAACATCCCAGTAAAACATCGTAACCCTTGAAGAAACAACATTGGTAACTGACTTTTTCTGCTGAGTCATTCAGCCATTTTCCAGGACTGAAGGTGCCTTGAGCCGGCGCAGGCTACGACGCCTTCCCGAGGTACCCTTCGCGCGGCTGGTGGGCTTTCTGTGCGGCAAGAGGTCCCCGCGCTGCTGCTGCTGAAGGCACAGCGTGCAGCCCCTATGCATAGCGGGGTGTCTGCCGCTCTTGCCCACACGAAGGAAGAAATAGCGGGCTTCAGTGTCCACTGTGGTTTCCGTGTGCTAACGTTAGCACAAACCCTACATTTTACATTTTCTCCTTGGACTGATCAATATTTATCTCTTTTTTTAAATCATTCATAGAAATCTCCAAGCCATGGGCTGGCTTGAAAAAATCTTGACATTGCTGTTTGCTGAATACTTTGTCCTGGTTGTCAGCCGCTTTGTAGGTTCTTTGCCCAAATTAGAAACATCATCATTTTAATCCATCTCATGATGGTCTCTCAACCAAATAAGCACAGAATGGGATTGTTTACAGGCTAATTACGAACAAATGCCGCCTTCAGGAATGCAGGTTCTTTCAAAATACCGGTAGTTGCATGGCTTAGTAGGCAGAAGTTCCCTGAGAATTTTATATCTGGATGCAACAAAGTACATCATTAATACCAGCACAGAAGGAGAAATGTATCCACCTACAAAATAAATTATGGAAGTACATTGGCCCTATGCTTCAGTGCTGTTCCTTTGAACTGAGCTGTGGGGACAGACAGAAACCAGACTGACTAGCAAAAGAACATCATACCAATTTTAAGGGCTTGTACACTTGTTGTAGAAGATGTAACAAGTGTATTGAGCACAGAGAAATGTCTCTGGAGCTCAGGTGAATCTCTGTTACTGTATCAGCCCTTTGTTATTAGTGGTAGGTGTTCTTCCTTCCTGGCAGTCTGATGGCTGTTTTGTGCACAGGCAGCCCAGAACCAGGGAGAACAAAAGTCAGCCGTGTGTCATTTTGGTGTGAGCACAATGCTCTACACCTCTGTTGTCTCACTTAAAGTTTGCAAAAGCTTGCTGTATTTGTTAAACTTTGTTTCCAGCTAGAAGATAGCTATGAAAACTCATTCCAGAAAGTTTCACAGTTGCAATTAGGATTAACAACTAACTTCTTGAGCAAGCTGGCGAAGTTTTAATGAATTTCAGATAGTCCTAAAAATGGTGTAGTTTGAAAAACTGGTAGGATCTGTTTCTTTCAAGTTCTGCTTTCATTTTCTTTCCTAATTCTCCTTTATAAGAGAGTAATCTTTGTTCTGCTTACTGAAAAATATTTTATAGGTTCTAAATTCAAAATGCTTGGAAACTTTCAGAGGGAAACTGATGAATTTTGAGGAAATGTTTTTGTTCAAAATTTGCTGCATGAAGCATTTTAGCTTTCTAACTAGCTACAGTAATAGTTCTAAAATATTTAATGCACATATACCACTGCCTCAGAGAAAACCTAAAATATAAAAGCATTGGCAAGGTTGCTAATGGCTGATGTTTGACATTCTATTTGTTGTACAAAGAACAATCAGACAGAGATGATATTGGACTAAAAAGACCTGGATCATCAACTCTAGGTCCTGGTATATCAGTCATTTCATATAAAACTGCTTATGAATGTATTAAACTGTATCAATTAAATTTATAGTTAAACAACATAAAAGAATACAAGAAAAAGATCAACAAAAACTTAAAACATTGGTTATGCGTGAAAAATTTACATTTTCTTCCCTTGAGGATTGATTGCTATGAACAGACTCCACAATTCTCAATGTGATTTAGTCTCTGATACACCCCTTTATGCACTATGTATGGGTTTGTGTCATTGGCTTTAAATACAAATGCAATATCATTCCACATTAGTCTGCTTCATGTGACTTTTCCTGTGTTAGCTTACTTAAAGTGTTTAAATAATCAGCCTGGCTCTCCAGTTCATGAAGTACACTTATTTTGTCTATGTAAAGGCTCACACCTCTATTCCTGCACAGGTATGTGTGAGCATATTGATATGTTATTGACGCCGTATCTCTGCTTGTGCACACAGCTAGTAAGTGAGCACTCAGAAGAGCTTGTGCTGAAGCCTTGACCCCTGTGAATTTCTACACAGGATTTTCAAGTTGAGATGGACTCAGAGTGAACCTAAGCCTGCTGCCAACCCTCAGCGATAAAGGCTGTTGAAAATCTCACCAATATTTACTATCCATACTGTGGTCACAGTCATCTCCAAAAGCAGATGGTTTAAACCTTAGCAATGATTTCAGCATGCAAATGTGATGACTGCTGTCTCTTGGAGGCATGTAGTAGTAAAAGTAGAAATGAAAAATAACTATTCAGCTTCAATGAACATCCTAATCAGTTCTGTCTGGATGACTGGTCTCTAGATAGGGTGGTGAATTTGGATGCCACCAGCATGTCCATGGGAGTGAAGCAATGAGCAGTGAGGGTGGGCTATAACCACTAGCCCAGGATCAGAAGCAACTGGAAGAGTTTGTGTGAGATGCTGGGTTACTGGCATTGAGCAGATGCAGTGGCTTGCTGGCTTTGCAGGCAAAAGGGTCTCCTTCCATCCTCCCTTCTCTCTTCCCACCTCTTTTCTCCCCTCTCTCTCCTCCCCGGCTGTACATTAGCACCCTCTCCCTCACTCTATTGCCCACCAGACCTTAAATGATCTAACTCATTAAAACAGCAGAAGACTACCCAGGTTTTTTGCTGGATTTATTTCTGTCATTGTAATAATTTAAATGGCTCACAGAGAGGACTGAAGTGTGTCAAAGTCAGCACCAGATGTGCAGAAGGAATGCACAGTGGGGACTGGAAGTGAAAGCAGGAAAGAGATGGAAAAGAGCAGAAGTAACTCACCACTTGGGACAGTTTCCAGCTGCTAAATCAGTTCACCATGTGAAGTGATCAGAAGATCAGAATCTAACTCTAAAGAATAATAATGATTTGTTTGTCCAGTGATAAACTTTGTGCACATACAGGCTGAAATGTCTGTCCTCTAGACAAAACTGATGTATTAATTATATACTACTAAATCCCTCTGCATTTTGAATTACAATAACATGAGCTCCTCTTTTCCAGTCTAGTTCATTCAAATTACAATTCTCATAGTCCTTATTTGTTTCACGTAGTTTCTGCAGCATATGTATTCCAGTATCTAAGGAAATATTCCTCCATGAGGTCCCTTGAGAGAGAATCATTTGTATTACAGTTAGCACAGTGTTAATGCTATTTGACATATTTCATAGAGACGCATCCCAAGGCATTGCCATTAGTCCTTGAAATGTGACAACTACATTAAAAGCAAAACAGGCAATTAAAGCTACTTTAAAAAAAGTTAGATGGCATTAGCAAACAGAAACAAATCCAAAAAACTCTCCAAGTCAATTTCACAATTTAAAACCATAATGGCAAGATGTTCTTCCTCCCCTCAGTTGTCACTGAATCCTTTGCATTTGCAGCAATCACGGCACACAGACTGTCTTTAGGGCTGTAATAGATAATGAACTTGGACAATAAAGACGCAAGACTATTAAAGCCTGGTAAACTATTGAGTAACCTTAGCATCAATCCTATAAAAGGATGGAAGTCTATAGGGAATAGTGTTAATATAACTATATTCTGGCTGACCTTAGTGTGAAGTAAAATACAGACAATAGCATTTCATGCTGTCTTCAGACCAGGCAGGATATCATTAGCCCAGCAAGTGAAGCATTGCATTAATCATTCTTGTACTAGAGTTATCATTTAGGGCAAGAAAAGAAACGCCTTGCCTTATGGCTAACTTTTTGTGTCTTTCTAAAACTACTCATCTTTTACTCCCCCAAAACTTCCTTTCTGAGTCTAAAGAGGATTGAGTTCTGAATAGACAGTAGAAATGCTTAGCAATAACTTTAAGTTGCTATGATAAAGCATTTTTTACTGCAAAAAGGTTAGTAGAGCAGGAATTATTGCCATTTTCGCTAAGAGTAAGGAAAGATCAGCCCTATCTTCTTTGTGAGTCACACTTTCTCCCTCACTTCTGTACACTCTGGGGAAGTTATTGGAGAGCTCCCTCAAGCAGGCCCCTTATCATAATGCATGTTGTTGTAGAAGTGCCCATGAAAATAGTCATAGATTGGGACAGTGCTAGGTGCGACATATTCCCTGACTGCAGAGATATTAGAGTGTAAGTAGATTATCATGCAACTATAAATAGAGTTATGCTTCAAAAACATACAAAAGTAAGAAATTCATCTAAACGGTCCCAAGCCTAAGCACTAAGTAGAAAAAAGTTACTGAAACTACCCTGTGAAATGAAAGAAGAAGCAACTATTCACAGTCCTGTTGTTGTAGAGGAGACTGAACAGTAGCCACTCTAAACCAGAGCTCAGTCATCTGTGTAAGGCGCCACGGGAGCCATGGAATTGCAGTCCTAGGAGGGACACAAGTCCAGCTCTAACCTCCCTCTGTTTTGCACTGTGTAGGTTCAGCCTCTTTGCCTTTGTCACTGCTGGAGCCACAAACAATATAAAAGCACGATCCTGCTTCCAAATGTAAGAAGGTAAGGTCTTCGGGCTAAGGTATCTGAAAATGTATGCTAAAAGGACAAGTATGGAGCTTGTACAAAAGCTACAGTTTTGTCTTGCTGTCATACTTCTTGCAAGAAGGCATTCCCTCAATATTAACTGATTTTAGTAAGGTATAGTTACTATCAGTGACCTTACTAAAGGCAGACCCCCAACACATACACATATTCTTTGCTAGTTGTATTTGGCCTCTCTTGTGTTTATTTGCATGTTCTGTTTGTGAGTAAATTATAGCATATTCTTACCTTGGGAGTTATTATAGCTAATGATGTACTTACACAAACTTAAATTGCTATCTAGGCTATTAAAACAGCTAACTGCAAGATCAAGACATATGTCTGGAAAGATAAAATATTCTTCAGAGTTCCCATATGAATTCTTTACACATTCTGGGCCTATTAAAGGGCTTAACTTGGTTTTAATCCTTTCTTACACAGGCAAATGACCACTAACAATGTTGCATAAATCAGGCATCAAACCGAACAGCACCATGAGGATTTCAGTCAAAAGCCATAACATATGTACAGAAGTGATCAAAGAGTATGAATCACATTATCAAAGAGGTTCATAGTTACTAAACCTGAGAAATCCCAAAGAGAGGCTCTGCCTTAGCTAAATTGGCTCTGAGGTTGCTAACCTCTGGGAAGTGGACACGGGCATCCCTGATGTGGATGGAGTAACGTGACCCAAGATCTAGGCATCTTCTTCAAGAAAGCAGGCCGTGCCAACAGAATGCAGCATTTTAAAGTCGCTGCAGAGTGATGCTATGACATGAAGTACTTGGTTTTCTGAGGATTGTGCAAAATTTTACCAACTAGATGTAGTGTCTGACCAGTTTTCAGATGGGGTAGCTGCTTTCCCATGAGGGCTTCATCCAGGCTCTGCTAGGATAAATGAATGGAAATTTCCCCAGCTGTGGCATTTTGTTGGTGTTACTGGAATGGATCAGATCTGCAAAATAATAAAAGACAAAAGAGAAAATAAGAAGACATGACATGGGGGAAAGGAGAAAGTGAGAGAAATCTACTTCTCTAAGAGCATCCCCACAGAAAGCCAAATATTGGTGTTTTGTTGCAACCAGGGGCTGTGTGGCAGGATCACGTGAAAAAAAGGCTAAAACTTGCATTCAGATCCTTAAGCTGATTTTCAGTGTGAAAATTGATGCATAACTGCAGAAGTGCAGACTGAAGATTTGTGATCAGAATTTAAGGTTGGCAATACCGACTTGAATCTAGAGCAACTCTTCCCGTTGAAGCTGGGGACTGAGCTCTGGTCTAGGGTAACAGCCACCAGCTCTGGGTTGGGAATCTCTGAAAAGTCTTGTTCAGAGGAAAGAAACTATGACACAGAAGATAAGCAAAAGAGGAATGTTCTTCCAGTCAGTGCTTCCCACAACTTTATGCCAGCCCCAGTCAGCCTAGCCAAGCCTTGATTTATATGTCTTAAAAACATTGAGCAGCTCCAAGAGCAGACTGTGTCCCTGGAGGGGATTAGATGGGGTTAAGATAAAAATTCCTCTGCAGTATTTACCCTTTTGGGGGAAGGAAAAGCATAATAACAAGGCAGAGCAAGAAGAGACATACAGAAGCAGACAGACTGACTGACTCCTTCAGCTGCTGAACTGAGTGGAAGTGCATTTTCCCCAGTAATTGCTGGATATCTGAGTGTTTCATCTAACATGAAGGTAAGACAATTGCTTACTTAAATTGTACTGATGAAGTAAATACACCAAGTGCACTGAAATATTAATTTATAGAGAGAAATACTTGTCTGAAAATGTAATTGGGCAGTATTGCAAGAAAGAAGAAAACTAAAATCCAACAGCTTGCACAAAGAGGTTGAGAAATTAGACCTTATTAGCCTGACCCCCTGTCCTTTATTTGTTAAGATGTCTAGTGTAAAGATTGCAGAAAGTTAGAACAGCTGCACAATCTAAAGGAAAAAACAGAAAAGCAAAGTAAGCTTTTGCTTCTCTTTTTCAGGTGCTGGGGATTTTTCTCTTGCTGGAGGTTTCAGGCTTCATTCCCATTTTTTCCAGGTGATTATTTCTTTAGAAAATTATATACTGAAGACTCAGCATGTATAGTTTAACAGACAACTTCTCCTGGTGCATGACATGGGGCAGGGCTTAAAGGGTTCTTCAGATATGTTTTGACATGGGGCAGGGCTTAATGGGGTTTTTAGATATGTTTCCTGGGAGAGAGAAGACACTGGTCTGTGTTGGTGCTGCCACCGCCATAAGTGGCCATAAGAGTGAGGAATTACGGTGTACATTATCTCCGTCCACACTGAACAAGCCAGAAGAGTCAGCTGCTCTTCAGGAGGCATGCACACAGTGGTGGTGCATGAGCCACTGTGACGCACACCTGCACCACACACTGCAAAGCACAGCGTAGCTTACCCTGAGCTAGCCTGGGTCCCCCGTTACAGCCTGAGTGCCTCCCATTTGCAAACTCACTGTGTGAGAGCTGCTGTGGGATGGTCTCTTGCACACGCCATGGCATACACACACTCTGATATCCACCTATGGACCTTCAGGACGGGGTGAATGTGCCTGTTTTCTTCTGTTCTTCAGTGACTGGGAAGCCCAAGTAGGAACTGATCTCATTCTTTTCACACCTGAAAAGCAAATCCCAGTGGTTTCAGAGGGCATCTGATCATGCACTGTGTTTTTATTGAAGGTTTGTTTTGCTCTTTCAGAAAGCTTTGCACTAACGCTTATGGATGGAGATCCCTAACAATTTTCCCCTTTTGTTTTTTTAATAATGCAAAAAATACTACTGGAGCAGCCCTTCCCATCCAGTCCATTGCCACTGGAATTCTTTTGGCCCTTGGTCCGAGTGTGATGGCTGTACTAAAAAACAGGTATAGACAGACACACTTTTTCTGCAATCATGACTTCACAAGCATATTCCAGTAATATCTTTTAAACCCCAAACTGGATGATTTTGTGTCCACAGCAGTGTAGTGTTCAATATAAAAAGTCACAAGAGCCCATTCTGGATTGAAGAAGAAATGAAGAAAAAGGATAGGCAAAAGCACTTGAAGTGCCTCTCCCTAGCAGAATGAGAAGGTTGCTGGGCTCTAGAGAAGGGAAACCCTCCACCCTCCCCTCTCTATTTTCCTTTCAAAGGTATGATATTCATGGTATGAAATAATTACTGCAGTTTTTATTTTGGTGATAGTTCCAAAAAGCTCTACCACACTGTTCTGTAAACTGAGACAATTCCTCAGCTGCCACTGATTGATTTGTACCACCTCCATTGATTTTTCTTCAGAGGAGTAATGTGCCAAGAAGAGAAAGCTTTGTTGCAAAATATTATCCCCAATAAAAACAAGTTGATGATTTTTACAGCGCAACTCTACTCATGTTGAAGTTACTTTTGCTTTTGACTTTCCATCTTGTTTCCACTGATGTTGCCTGAATTAGGAAGGAATTAATCCAAGTTAAAGATCTGAACTGAGAATGCACTTGAATCTTTTTAGAAACAAAAAGTACCTCACTTAATGTTAGCGGTTAACACTTTCCTTTAGAATAGATGTTGAAAGATTTTAGCAATTCCATATCAAGCATGACTGGTCCTATTAAAAATATAAAACAAAACAGAAATTTGTGACCAGCTTCCTCTTGGATTCAGAGCAGACTTTTCAACAAAGCAGCCAAGTTTAGGGCTCAGGCTAAAGACCGTGTAGATGTAATAGCTGGCTTTCTATTAAATTGTGAGTTTGTTCCCCCACTGTGGTAGCATGAAGTATGGTTGTCCTCAGAAGAAAATCAGTGAATGTTTCGTCTCCTTACAGGAGAAGAGTGGTAGCAGTATCTTGACAGCAGTAAACTATTTCTGCTTTACATTCAGATTTTCTGAGGTTTCCTTTGATTTGCATTCAGATTCGGAGACGGACAGTAGCAGTTTATGGCCAGTTTGGGGGAAATCCCTGCTCTGGGGATGCCTTTGAAACAAGACAATGCACTCCCGCACGGGGATGCCCAACAGAGGATGGCTGTGATGATCGGTTCAGGTGTTTTTCAGGTATCATCAAGATCTTTTTCATCATTTTCTAGTCCTTAAAATTAAGAAGATGTTGTGATTCTTGAAATTTAGTCAAGGGGCAGTTGCTTTCCAGAACCCTTGACCTGCAAATACTTTTGATTCAACAGGAAGTTTCCTTTTGTTCAGCCTTGGTTATGCATGTTTTCAATTTCATCTGGGGTATTCCAAAGCTTCGCAAATAATATGCTGTAGTTCTGTGAGTCTCTCTAAATCATTCTGCCTCACGAATTTGCCCCAGATTGCAGTTTTTTCATTATGAGAGAGTAATTAAAGAATGCAACTTCAGATGTGATTCTCCAAAGCTATGTTTTAGGATATATCCAAACATCTTGGAAACCAATTGCATCATGAAAACTAAGGCTCCCTAAAACAGTGGTAGTATCTAAACAGCTTGTGTTACCATCACAGAAGAGCACATTACCTCAGCAGATAGAAATTTATCACAGAGCAACAGGATAAACATGTTTTGGTGCTATCAGATGTACAATCACAATCACACAGGATATGGTTAAAAGATGAAAATTCAGGAGAAACAGGAAATAAATTTAGAAGTCAACTGGTTTATTAATGTATTATAAGCCTTGAATGGCTGTAGTTCCCTCAAGTGTATATATGCACTATTTATTTACGTCTACATCTACTGTTGTTTCGCAAGCCCTCCTGGGCACAGACTGTTCACCATGGGATTGAATGAGCTAATTAATGTGGTAATAGCTGGGACTTTTTTTTTTTTTACTTTAGATGATTTATTTTTAAATGGATGAACAATTCTCCCTTCTCTGCTCATTTTTGTTTTGATTTAGGTCAGTGTATTAGCAGATCTCTTGTGTGCAATGGAGATCAGGATTGTGAGGAAGATGGTGCTGATGAAGATCGATGTGAAGAGAAGAGGACTGTATGTGATAATGATAAAACACCTCCAAATTCAGAACTTACAGGAACAGGGTAATGTTCTGTGCAAAGCTCATTAGTACTGGTGCTAAATAAATTTACACTTTTGTTGTACTTATTACCGCTGGCTGTATAGATACACTTCCTGGGCTTCTGGTCAACTGCCCATATGCAAAAGAATGATTTTAATCTCCAGATGTCAGCACATTCTTATCCGAAGAATAGGTCCTTAGCTACCTACCCTAAATGAAAATCAGCTTTAATGAGAGTAGATCTAGGTTTTATGATAATCTAAAGATGCCCTTTAAAATTCAACTGAACTACAAAAAATGGCTTATTATGCAAAGTTGCACCTAACAGAAGGCAGTGATGTATATGCACAGAGAACAGCAAATTAAAACTGCTTTTCCACTGTAACTGTATGTAACTGTACCAACTGATGTCAGCAGTACCATACAGTCTTTGTGGGGAGTAGTCTCCCTTCAGCTACGTGTATCTGACTTCTGCAGGCTTGAAAGGCTGCAAATCACAAAAAAAAAAAGAATCAGCATGAGTTTAATTTTTGCACTTTTTTTTTGTTTTTGCTGAGGTTGCTTTTTACCCCTTCACCAATGCAAAGCAGGCAGCCACCCAGCTATTTGGTACAACTGTCTCGAGGATGCCAGTGGCTCAGGGCAGCCAGAATGTGCCTGTGAATTTGGCCTTTTGATTTGAAGCACAGAATAAAGCTTTCTGTCTTTCATTCCTGCTGTTTAAATGCATTTCTCTAAATGTGATATGCAAATCAATAACATAATCATCAGTAGGAAAAAAAGTCTAAAAAAGCATAGCAGCAATTCTGGCTCCTTTGTTTATTGTTGCATTTAGTACTGTGAATCCATATGGATTGTTTATACATCCCATCTGTAGCTTTGCAAAATACTCAAGTTTCTTTAGCACAGTCATATCATTTGGAATGTGATATAGTTCAAATACAATAACAAAACATTTTGATAAGGGATGCCCTGTTATTTCTGTGTTGGATTAATTGCTGGAAGAATAAAGCTTAATAACATCTGTTGTGGTAGATATGAATGGCTTAATGTTAACAGGTATTGGTATGTGCTTATTTTTGTTGAAAAATTAAAGGCAACATTTTGCTTTCCATATTCTGACATGTTATATGAAGTGCGGTTCTGCAGATATGAGGGTCTATTAGTGGATATAATGGCTTTGCAATTTTTAGCTCCTGTTAAAGAGTCTGTTAGCTGAGTGTCTTAATGATGTTTCGTGTTTTTCTTCTCATAGCTTTGATGCCGTTACTGGTGAGACTAAGGGAAGAGTGATTCATACGAGAAGCTTTGGAGGACAATGCAGAAAGGTGTTTAGTGGAGATGGGAGAGAATACTACAGGCTGAGTGAAAGCATTCTCGCTTATACATTCCAAGTATGTTTCCATTAATCAGAGCTTTATCTTTGGGGGTCTTGATTAAAACAGGTATAGTGATGCAAAACAGGTAAGGTCTCTTGACAAGTAGGTTTCCTTAAACATAGATGAATGAAGCCTGTACCCTCTCTCCAGTCTGTTAGTTCCACTTGCAGCTCTTCCACCATGAACTCAGAGAAGGATCCCATGCCACTGAACACAGCTGTCTCCTGAACACGTATCAAACAAACAACAGTAGCAAAAAGCTTCAGTGCAACAGCAGTGTTGAGGGCCATATGCTACCACATGCTAAAGTTGTGTCAGTTCATCTCCAAAAAGTATGGCATTTTATTTATTATTTTAAAATACTAACTTGTCAGCATGTTGCTATAAAGGAAGGGAAAAGAATCATCATTTCCTGGATGTCATTTCTACTTCTCTCACAGTAAGACTGATGCCAAGCCATCTCCTTAGCATAAGTAGCAACCTGAATCACCTTAAGAAATTTTTTGTGCACATGGCTTTGGGGTGCTTCATGGAGACCTTCCAGAGAGATATTATATATTTATTTCTTATTTCAAATCATATGCCTAAGCGATTTGGTTCTTCTCCCCCTTATCAAAAGCATACTAAACAATCCTTAATGCATCATATTACTTTACTTTTTATACATATATATATATAAATACATACAAGTAATACTCCTTTCAGCCAATTGATTCTTCCAGTGTTCACTTCTTTTAGTGTTTATGCATCATCTCAAATGGATTCAGCCTGAAGAGACCATAAATTTTTTTGCATCAGGAAGTATTTGCTCTGCTCTATGTTATTGTTTTGAACATCCTCCATAAAGCTCTTTATATAGAATTGTATCTTCCATCTTCTAGGTTAAAATTCAAAATGATTTTAGTTATGAGTTTTTCAACAGTAGCTGGTCTTATATGAAGCACACAGAGAGGTATGAAAAATCAAACAGTGGACACAGCTTTTCACAGAATAAAAATCTGCAAAACAGTCAAAAGGTATGTATAAAGTGTCAGTATTGCTTAGTATTTTGCATAAAGGTTCTGATTATTATTTTTTGATTGTACTTTCATAGTGACACAGAAATATTTATTTTATCCAGATATTTTTGGCACAAAGTCCATAAAAGAAAAATCCTGTTAAACCTTTACAAAGACATCACTGGTCTGGCTTATCAGTTAAGCCAGGTTTGCTGCTATTGTTGCTTTTTCCATTTTACCTCTTTATAAGTAGTTTATTTATTTGCTAGCTGCTTTTCCCCTATTTGAGACAGAAAAAACATCAGCTTCTTCTAATAATTGATTAAATTTTTCCATTTTCTTCTAACAGTTTAATGCACTTTTTAGTAATACCTTTGTCAGCATCTTGGAGTGAAAGAATTCTATAAAATAAAATTAGTTTTAATCACAGAGTTATTTCATTTCCCACTAGTAGGAAATTAAGAAAGATAGCCAGTATCTTATGTAGCCAGTAAGGCACAGTGCTTATGCCTTTGCCTTTGGCTTATTTAAAAACAAGGGTTAAATAAATAATTTGAGAATAATGGTCAATTAAGATGTAAAACCTTTATCTTAGAGTAAATAAAAACAAGTAACAAATGCATATATTTGATGTTCTTCAAGCTGACAGAAGACAAGCTCGTGTTACCACACTAACAATGATGTATATTGAGATTTATCATAACAAAGTTTGAAAGCAACGTTGAGAAGCTGAGGTGACCATTCTTGTGTAGGTATATAGGATTTTAAAATTCAGCATTATCCTCAAAATGGCTAGAGCACCTTAACAAAAAAGGCTCCTCTACAGAAATCAGGGTTCAGAGAAAACCTCCCTAGTTCCTCCCTGTACTGCCATGTTCCCAGTGCTGGAAACCACCATTAGTGATACAGTGATATTAGTGAATAGTGATATTTTCATTACTTATTTGTCCTTATGCTAATTTTCTGGTACACAGGAAGAAAAGAAAGATGATGCAGCAATTACAAATGAAAGCCCAAAAGATACTTCATATCTTCAGAATATTTTTTTCATGTTCCCTGAGTTGCTTAGACACAACTAATAACAATATAGAGCTGTTGGCCAGTAGTTAGTATAATGTGTATGTCATCTGGCTAGTAGCGAAATGGCTGCATGACTGATTTCTTTTCCTCCCATCAGAGTCAGCAGCTGATGGTTATTGAGAACAGTGTGGAAGTTGCTCAGTTTATTAACAACCGCCCAGACTTTCTCACTCTTGCGGAGCCATTCTGGAAAGAACTTGCCAACCTCCCTGTTGTCTATGATTACAACACCTACCGAAGATTTATTGAACATTTTGGGACTCATTTCTTACACTCCGGATCTCTAGGAGGACATTACAAAGTTATTTTTAAAATGGATACTGACAAAATGAAAGCAGAAGGTAGAGTACTAGAGCACTTGCTACAAGAAACAAAGTGAAAAAACAAAGATAGATGTTTCTTTGCATGTTCTCTGAGGTAATATGTAAAATCAAGTAAGATAGTTGGATCAGGACCTCATCAGGCTGAACTTGAATTCTAATGCCAGTTTGAATGTCACATAACCTTAAAGTTTAAAAGTTGCTTAGAGATGGAGGTTGAGTAAAACTGTAAAGAGCAGAATAAATCACAGATGAAGCAAACATCAAAGTGACATGTGGTGGTACTCAGTGGTGAGCAGTGCTGTAGGATTAGGGATTGCTGAGAAAAGGGATGAAAGGAACAATAAGCTTTTGCCAGATACAACTTCTGTCTCAACCTCTGTCCACAGGCTTTAGCATCAGGTGGGCCTCCCTCCAGAACCTGCTTTTTAGCTGCCTCCTAATTCAAGCAGAAAATGTGATGGTTCTCTTTCTAAAACACCTCTCAAGTCAATGGGAAACTGAGAGATTAATTCAAAATACACACTAACTTTCAATGTACAGTATTGTTAATGGATCTATTTTCTGCAGGTCTGAGCATAACAGACATGTACAAGTGTACCACATCAGGCTGGAGTGCATTCATTGTAAAGAAGAAGAAAACAGAATGCTCCAAACTGGATGAACTACTACGAGCTTCTTCAGGTAAATGTTCAATAGTAACTTGCACAGTTACCATGTATCCAGCTTCCATCTCTCTCTCTCTCCCTCTCTCTCTCTAAATAACTGTCAAAATGAGGAGCAGGTGTTGATAGCTTTGCTGAACTCTATTTTAACACATGGAACCCAGACACCAAGTGCCCAATTTAAAAGGCTCCCCAAGATGCAAACAGTGCTAATGCTTTCCCAATAACTAATACTCTTCCAGACACCTTACAGCCAGAGATGCCAACACAGCTGGAAAACTAGATATTGCTTATGTGCTGTACCTGTGGGACCTCTTGATGCAGGTGTGCATGATTGATCTGTCTGGGACTGCAGAACCCATTTTCATCACTGTATCCAGGGCCTCCTTAAACAGGGCCTTTATGGAGATGTATGTTTGAGTTTGAGTGTTGATCTGTTTGTGCAGTTAGTTTCTGTGACAGAAAGGAATAAATGGCTCTACAGATGCCCACCGACTTAGTTGCTACAGTCTGTTTTGCAGATGTTGGAGAGTTTTCAGCTGCGTGCAACTCTTTTTGTCTTCTCTACAATGCATTTTTATCCTAAGACAATATTTTTCTCTTTTAGGAAATACTGCTACAGGATTTGTCACAGTATTACTACTGAGGACACCGTAATCTCATAATTGCATTCTGCACTGATGCACCCTTTCACTACTTGCTAGTATAGTTTTTGCATGTATTGTTTCTATTCCCATTTTTAAATATACCAATGCTCCCATTTTCTGCATTTCTCATCCTGAACCTACAGGAAGTAGTGGCAATAAGATTAAAGGAGACCCTTATATAGAAGGAGGAAGTCCAGGTGCTGTTGCTGGCCTTAGTTATCTAGAGCTGAATAATCCTGCTGGGAACAGTCAGAGATATTCCTTTTGGGCCAGATCAGTGACAAACTATCCCAGAGTAATTAAACAAAAGGTAAGGCTCTTTTCCTGAAACAGAGATGAGCAGATGGGATACCTCAGGGGGAGAACTGATTAAATTATAGAGGGTGATTAATCAGGCTGTAGTCAGCAATCATTTTGTATTCAGATCACTTTATAAAAGTAAAAAGATTTCACAGGAAGAAAATTCTAGGAAGTGACTGGCTGTATCACAAATCTAACTTTTGACTGGTAGATACCTGCAAGTCTTACAGGCCTTTGGTGATTTTAGTGGAATTCTGCTTAAGAACAGAGGGTCAGTTTAGCATTGGAGAGAGGCTAGATTTTAAATAGCCCATTTTCTGAATTACATGTTGGCAAGTCTGTGTAGCTTTCACTCAGCTTGCTGACCTCTGTGTATCCCTTTTATACCTCTCCCTTTTCTCTGTGTGCAGAAGTTTGACATAACTGGAGATTCTGGAAGCCAGATACCTGAAAACTGGCACAAGAGTATTCACCACTACTTTGTCCAAGTCCCCTTTGGGAACTGCTTAAATGCTGAAGCATAGCGTAAAAGCAGTAGAATTCCATCAGGAGTTTTCAATTAAATATGAGAGTATAAGATATAAAATCTGCCATAGGAATGCAAAATATTTTTGCTTATTGCTGTCTTTAATCGCTGCTTAATGAAATGACATAATAGTTTATTTAAATTTCTAGCTTTTTAGACTGGAAATAGCTTGGTGATGACAGGTGATTGTACACCGGTGGACTGTGTTATGGTACACCTTAATCTCAGCTGTAATCTCTTATCTCAAATGTGTTTAAACACAACTAAGCCTCCAGTTACATTAAGAAACTTTGTTAAATAGAGCTGACTTTGCAGGGAAAAAAAAAAAGCTAATATTAAAAACTAACATAAGATTTTAGTTAGTTAGCTAACAAACTAGTTAGGGCATCTTTCAAGACTCATGTTCAGGAATATACATCATAAATTATCTTATAGGACAAAATGTGCTGATAAACTGTTCTATCCTTAATACAGCTTTTAATGTAAATTCTTCTTCTGTGTGTAGCTAACACCATTGTATGAGCTGGTAAAGGAAGTGCCCTGTTCCTCAGTCAAAAAGCATTACCTAAAACAAGCCATTGAAGAATATATGGCTGAAAACGATCCCTGCAAATGTCATCCTTGCCAGAATGGTGGTGAGCCAGCTGTGGAAGGAACTCAGTGCATGTGTTACTGCAAGCCTTACACCTTCGGAGCAGCTTGTGAACTGGGAACTCTCGTGCAAGATCAGCCAGGTCAGCACTTGTTTAAGCTTGTGAGAGTTTCAAAGTGGCAAGTGCACTCTCCTGTTTCCAGAGTCTGTTTATCCTGCTGCACAGACTGAATGAGCAGCTGATGTTGTCTCTGCTTAGCATGTATAAACAGTACTTTACAAAGAACTGTTTTTATAATTATTGTCAAATTTTTTATAATTATTGTTAAATACAGTGGATAATACTAACCACTCATAGTGCAGCCCTCCATAAATAAATACATAAACTAAAAAAACAGGTGTTCTTTAGTTTCACAAGTGATTCTGTCCCTATCCACCCACAAGCAGGGAAATTCATATACTAATGGGCCAAAGTCACTTTTGCCAAACTAGGGTGCATACACTCTCACAATTAAGTTTTGAGTGCCACTGACTGGCTGCATCTCACCCATCAGTCCAGAAGCAAAGTCAGCCAGGTTTTGAACAGGGAAATGCCATATATATAGTCCTCAAGCCAGAAGAAATTGCAGATTCTCTTCAAATATGCAAGTCACACATGACTGGTGTCCCACTGGGCACAAAATTAAGGAAAGGGGATTGATTAGCTGAACTGGGGATCAGCTCAACCCTTATTACTAAGACTTACACAGGTGTCCAGAAGCCAAAGCCCCAGTGAAATCAGAAGGACAAACTTAGGGGTGTCTTTGTGAGAGTGGGCAGGATGGGTAGGGGAACAGAGATCATTACAATGTGGAATTCTCTGTAAGGTCATAGTTTTGAATTAGCTTTGAATAGTACTTGCCTTTTTTAGGACAAAAAACCGTAATGTGAAATGGTCTCAAATGTTACATAGGTGTTGTTGATGGACACTGGAGCTGCTGGTCTTCTTGGAGTCCTTGTTCAGGGGGAAGGAAATCAAGGAGTCGAACCTGCAACAACCCCTCACCACAAGGTGGTGGGAAGGCATGCATAGGAGAACAGCATGAAAGCAGACCTTGTGAAGATGAGGAGTTGCAACATTTTCGGTAAGCAGAAACAAAACTTCTGGAGCACAAATACAGGAAGATTTAAAAATTTATTTCAAAAGAATGCACAGGTTTTTGCACTTAGGGAGAATGTCACTGACTGGCCCTCCAGCTTTCAAATTTAAGTTGAAACAAAATGAAACCCAGGAACTGAATCTGATATGAGGTGAACTAGAAAATGGGGTAAAAGTCAGTAAACTTGACCATTCTATTTAATACTCTCTTTTTCAAATATCTTGGTGGTGCCTGATTTAAATATAATTGTGAGGTAATAGGACATGTAATGGTCTTGAAAATGAACTTCACTGAGAAGTATACTATTTTGGAAAGAAGAACGGCTAAACAAATTCAAAATTAGTAGTACTTTGTTTGCTTTCTAGCTTGATTGTACCACACTGCTTTGATGTATCCATAAGTCCTACAGAATTCTGTTCACCTCCTCCTCTCTTGAAAAATGGATTTGTTCAAGTAAGTTATTTTTATTACTTTATTATCTGCTCTATTCCTAACTGCAGTGTCACAGCTGAAGTTAATATAGAGATTCACTTGAAACTGTATTTGTCTTGATAAGTTTAGTATTGATAAGTTCAGTGTCAAAGCTACTGTATAGCAGCTTTCTCAGCATTGTCCCCTTGCTTAAGTTTACAAGAAGTTAGCCAAGACTTTACACATTAAAACACACATGCGCACACACACACGCACAAACAAAATGAAATCTTTGCTTTTCTGTACCATGAAACCTATAGAGATTTCTTATCTTGTCCTACACCCTATACACATAGTTAAAACATTCTGTGCCACATGTATTACAAATTAAAGTACAGAAAGCCAAAGAGAAACAGAGCGCAGAGAGTAAACTGTCCAAGGCCATTCAGCAAGTCCATAGCAAAATGATAAACAGATTTTAGGACTTTTGACTTTCCATCCTGTGACTAACCACTGCACTTTCTTGTTCCCTGGTGGAGCTCTGATGAAGCAAGTTATTTTGCTGACTGTATTACAAAGTTTGGTCCATTTAACAAGGGAGACTAAATTTCTCGGGATATGGATTATGCCTTCTCTATGCTGTCAGGCTGTCTAGAGTCTTCCTGGTCAATAAAATAAATATGAGCAGTAGTTAAAAATCCACTAGTTATCTCTGCACAACTGAGCCTGAGGCATGATCCAAAATTTTGTCATGTATTTTTTTTAATCAATGTATATCTCCCATATTGATACATTTAGTTCACAGACTAAAGGTAGAATCCTGCAGTTTGTGGAATATTCTCAGTTTTTTACATAATCTCTCCTTAGAACACAGGGGAATATAAAATGAGAAAAGATCTGTGTCCTCAAGGCCAGTTCTCCTAAGTGACCATATCATATTAAATATGCATAAGCTTATAACATGCCATCCTAAGAATTAGCAAAGCCATATACTCTCCAGTACTCCCACTGGAAGGCTGTTCAAGAGCTTAATTCTGTTAACATTTAATAACAGCTGTATTTGTAGTCAATTTATACGCTGGCAGAAGAGCGCTGTTCCATTTCTGGTATATATCACTGTCAGACCCCTGTCACAAGGTACACTCAACTCTAACCCTCATTTGCTGTCTTAAGCTAGCTAGAATCTTCTGTATTCTACCAACTTTTTTTTCAGCATCTTTTTCGTTTTGAGCACATTTGCTGACTATAGACAATGAGAATTGCCCACAATATTCCAGACACTCCCACCGGTTCCTTGTAGAATGACATTAATACTTCACACTGCCCTAAACTGCTGCATCCCAAGATCACACCGAAAGATTAAAAGGAGTTTGACACTGCTGGTGTTTCCTAGATTATAAATTCAAAATTCCTCCTATTTTTTTTCTTTCAGAATGCTGAAAACTTATACCCTGTTGGGAAAAGCATTGTTTACACTTGCAGAGATGGATATTCTCTTATTGGTGATCCTGTTGCTAAGTGTGGCAGTGATTTACAGTGGCAAGCTGGAGACCGATATTGCCAGAGTATGTCTAACTGATTCTAATTATGAAATACAACTTCATTCCTGAATTCTGGTGAAACTTTTCTCCATGTCTGCTTTCTAACAATAAGGAGGAAAGAAATACACACCTGTATTTTCCCAGTTCCCTAGAAAGAATCAGGTTTAAATTGACTTTCTTTTCTTTGAATCCAGATATTGTTATACTTAAATAGAAAAATATCTATAAACTCTGGTTGTCAAGAAAGTGGGCAGTGAAACAAAAGCCCAGCACACCTGGTCAAAACTGTATATTATATGTAGAAAGAGCTTTATTATATTTAGAGGAAGGTTTGTATCCATTGGGATATAAGCCAGAATCACAAAGACTGATGATCAGTAAGTCCTATAATCTCTGTCAGAGGAGTAGCAATGTTCTTATGTTTGTATTAGGACTGAGATTCTTGGTAGTGTCTCCATAATCCTTCTAAACTGGCAGTAAATTGCAGCATATACCATTCTTACACATTATTTTATCCCTGATTAATGCTCCATAGGAAGAAGCGCACTCTTCAAGGTCCTGGACAATACCCTGGGGTGTGGGAGGAATTACTTTCTGTGGGAACAACCTTTGTTGCACAATTCAGTCTTGTGGCTATGGCCAGGAACCATTGGGATAAGCCTATGTCCCTTTCTGGCCAAACTGAGTGAAAGGTCCAGTGGCAGCTCTGGGCAACCACAGAGTTCTCAAATAACTGTCTTGTCGTAGGAACTTAACTCCAGGGATCAGTTTACAGCTTGAATGATCTCTCCCCTTCACTCTTTTCCTCTGACCCAGTTAGTAACCATTAGGGTATTTTCTCCTTCAAGTTTTATTTGTAGATCAACTTTGAGTGCAATCAGTGAGACCTGGGAGTTTTCAGGTCTGTTGTTCAACACCCTCCTTTCCTCCTTCCAACCAGAATTTATTGTCAACAAATGCTAGCCCACATCATCTGAGTACCGTCTCTTTGTGTATCAGTACACAGTCTTCAGGGTCCTGTATGTACGACCTATCCCTAGTAGGATGCTAGTTACCAGCACAAACCCTTAACAGAAGCACAGGTTATAAGAAAAGAGAATTTCTGTTCAAGCTAGGGCCAGATCTGCAGGCAATAGGAGAAGATATTGTCACTCTCTCCTGGGTATTGCACATACACTTGGCTGGGGTGATGAGTTAATATTCTTTGCTAACATGATTGGTATATTTCTAGAGGAAAAACAGCTAATATTTCCATTGAGTTTTTTTAGGAATTTGAGACAAGATCAAATATGCAACTGTTTTCTGCAGTCCACTGATTCACCATGACTATCTCAAATGCTTCATTCCTTAGAAACCGCTTGTCTGCTACCTGCCTTGGAGGGGGGGTTGCAAGGAGAGCCGTGGAAACCTTTATATGAGATCGGTGAGAGAGTGACTCTGTCCTGTCCACATGACATGCACTTAGAAGGGGCAGGCTCAATTTTGTGTGAGCCCAGTCTCAAGTGGTCTCCTGACATGACAACTATCCAGTGCAAGAGACCAGGTAAGCCATTGCAGTCCTCTGAATGCAGTTCAAGGGTTTCTTTCCTGTACAGACTATGGCTGACATAGATAGCTATATCTATATCAACAACACAAAGTACAGAAGACATGAATGTGTGCTTCACCACGGGCCAAGATAACCGACCATCTTCTGCAAGCTGTTCAAACAAGATGCTTCAAGACATTTCTTTTGAGGTTTCCTTCTGGCTTGTTGCTTCCCATTCCCATATAGATATTAAGCATTATCATCACCAACAATATTTTAGGAGATTGTCTAGKATATATGCTGCCTATTCTGCCCCCAAAATACACTCCACTTTCTACCCGCGTTGTGTAACACCACCACCATGTGAACTGCACTGTAGAAACATCACTTCTCTGGAAGTCATCTGGAACCGATTCAGTGCACCAAGATCTCTCATAGCAGAGAAGAGCTGGGGCTGGATGACTCCTTTTGCTCATTCAACAGTCACACAGCTGATATGCAGTAAATCTATAGGAACTGAAGGACAGGGGGATATGGATCTTCAAGCTCATGACACTGGCAGGCACTGTCAGAGAGAGAAGCAGGCTACACCATAAAACAGCTTAGTCTCATTTCATCTTTTCCAGCTGTGGAGGGCAGACAAGGCTTTCTCTTGTGTATACCTACAATGCTGGCTAGTGACGTACAAGCATTCAAACTGCTTGCTACTTCAAGTCAGTCACATCCTTACCTGACATCCCAGATGTTCTCATATCCCTCCTCAGACCCTTGCTTGGAGAAAACTAACAGCCAGTGCTGTTTCCCAGGGAACAGAAGGAACAATATACCTGTAAATAAAATGGCTCATAGTTGCTAATGTACAAAAGCACTAGCGCTACAGAACTTCTGTTGCTAGTTGCCTCTCTCCTTAGTCTTAGCCTTAGTGACTGATTTTCATCAGTTTTTGTTACATCATGTATTCAAACTCCAGTAATGACTAGAAACAGTCTTGAACACTTCCATCTTTAGAAACAACTTGTGTCTTGCTGTACGGGAGTATTAGTATATTAGTACAACAGAAAGAACAACAGTTAAATATTAGAAGCAATATGAGATAAAAATGGACAAAAATAATAAAAAATATATGCATGCAGAGACACAATGGCACACATCTATTTGGCCTTACTGAAATAAGGTGGGATGAGAGTGTTTAGTCAGTAATAGTGTTGATAACAGGCAACTACAGAGGACAGGTACAACCAGCAGCCCCAGACCAGGAGACAATGTAGCAATTTTTGGTGGAAATTTCCCCTCTGCAGGCAGACAAGGTTATGCCGGCTGTTTGTATTGCAAAGCACTACAACTCTATTTTTTTCCTTCTCTCAATTTCTGCCTATCTGTTTAGCTTGGCAAGTCTTAATCCAGAAGGGAGGTTTATTTTAAAAATGTAACAATGTTCAGGGATATTAAAGTTTCAAGTTCAAGTAGAATACTTTAGACACCTAATCTAACACACAAATCAGGATAAACCTTTCTCAGAAAATGTGGCTGTATGGATTAAACAAAGTCTTGCTATTACTTGTTACAGAAATCTCTAGAGAAATGTTTAGCAAAGGCCTATTTTATTTCAAAGCTTAGACTATAACGCAGCAGCCAAAGAACAACACGTGCAATTGTGAAAATTCCCCACAGCTCAGATTAGCTCAGATTAAAGACTATGTGCTGGAACTTCTAGTTTTCATTACTGTCACTGAATATAGATATTAAGATTCACTATTTCTACACAGGGCTTTGGAGTCTCAGCTTTTCTAGTCACAGCAGTGAAGCCATTACCTCTGAAACCTAATGATAAAGCTGTTGCCAACATTTGCTAGCTCTGATTCAGCACTGCTAAGTTTAGCAGAAACAGACAGCCACTGCAGAACTGGAATGAATGTTTAGGCTTGAACACAGTATGCGTCTCCTTCAATCTGACTCTTGGCCCATGGATAAATTACTGCTCAGTAACTCTGAGCAGTAATTAAGTGTATTACATCTTTTTAATACTGCAGATTCCTTCCATGAAATAGTTACTTTTCATGAACTTGTAGAATGTGATTTATGTCACAGTTATATAATCCAGTGCCTTTTAAGATCAACTGATCAGATGATTTCAGGGTAGCCCTTTAACAGCCTTTGCTTTTCTGACCATTAATAGCATTGTCTGTGTTCTTCTATGTCAGTAACCCGTGTGGAACCAGAAGTGACGGAGCCTAAATGTCAGCCATGGGAGAAAGTGCAACAGTTACAATGTGTGTGCAAAATGCCCTATGAGTGTGGGTAAGTTCAGGCTGAATTTGGCAATGACTTTCTCACTTTATTCAACACCAATTAAATTTCTTGAGTCCTCAGTCCATGACAGATTAGAAAGCTTTACTCATATGAGAAGGAGGCATAGCACTTTGTTTGCTTTACAGCTCAATCAATGTCCTGCTCATCACTTACCTGCCTTTCAGTGGGTATTAGCAGTGATGGAATTTGGTTAGATGACAGAAAGTGAAGGGATAATTTCAGCTCCATTTGATCTGTGAAATAGATGAAAAAAGATAAAATGATATTTTGAAGATTTAGAAGATGGAGGAAGAGTTAGAACAGAGACCCTTGGGACTTCAACCATCAAAGCGGTAAGCTAGTGAAATAAAGTAGATTTCTTTTCCCTGCTGAGAAACTGGAGAGTTATGAAAGGTACAATAATCTAATCTCCTATTTATGCTGCAGTCTGGAGAGACCAATCCTCTTCAGACCGCTCATGTCACCTTTTATGACCTCATAACTTGCAGAACAGAGTTTATTGTTTCTGATTTGCTTAGTGATCTAGGCCTACACTCTATGATAAGTAAAGCAGGACAAGCATGGCATTGATTCACTCGCTGGGTTCTTTGCTAACTTTTGAGGGAACAGATGGTAAGTGAAAAGTAACAAGAAGAGACCCAAGACCACCTGGCACTGATGGCCAGATATTGCAAAGAGCTCAGCACTCAAACATCTGAGATAGTTTTCATAGAACACCAGCACAGTGGATGTGAGCTCTGGACAAGAAATCTCGACAGGTTTATCACAGCAGGAGATGAACAGTTTGAAAACTCCAGGATAACAGATGAGATTTTTCTTTTCCCAGTGTGGTAGGAGGAAGAAAATTGAAGTCCTCTCGAATGAGTTAGAGGTAGCAAAACTTCTCGGTGGAATATGTACTGCATGTATCAGACATGCAGTTACAAGAGTGCCCTGCATAGTGACTGGTGCTAAGCCAAAATTAGCACACCTTGAATATCTGAAAATTAAAATTGGTGAGCTTAGTTCAGGTTCTGTAGTCCAACTGGGCATTTTCCTAGGATTCGAGACCATTGTCTTGCATCCCTGCTTTGGAAAGATAAAGGCCAGGTTTGTAACAACCCCACTAATACTCTCCATATCCTTAAACATCTAAATATTTTAAATAATATAGACCTACTCTTTTTGTTTCAATACTCTACTTGTTAAAATGAGGCAACAACCCCTCCTCTGTTTCATGGATTCTTTGAGGTCAATTACATAGAAGATGAGGAGGCTCCACAATGCTAGGGATGTCCCTGTGCAGAGTCAGGATAACTTTGGAAGTTAACTAAATTACATTTGGTTATGCATTTAGACTTCAGTTATAATTTATCTGCTGCCTGCCTGTTTCTTTTTTTTTAATTATGTTCAAAATGGCAGAAAGATAGAGAATAGTCATTGTTGTTACCTGATGCAATTTTTTCACTCTGTCTTGAAATAACACATCTAATAATAGAAGGATAAATCATCAGCTGTCTAAGCAGACTAATCTGCTAGCCTATTGAGGTTGTAGGACTGAAGCATGTAACCTGATCTCAGTCCTTCCTCTGAGAGTGGAAGTAACCTGGTTTGCTTTGCTGTGATGGTGACTCTCAACAGCAGCCGCTGCTCAGAACAGTTCATAAGGAATGCAGAAACGCCATGGTTTCAGACCCATCATCGGTCTTTTCAGTTCCCAAGAGACAAGCAACAGAAACTTCCAGGTATGGCACAAGAACCCCACAACAGGCTGGTGCAGGGTAATTTGTCCCTCATGACATGGCGCCTTAGGCTATATCTATCCTAATAAATTAGAGACAGGGAACATTCCTGGGCACTGGCACTGCTAAATTGCTGGAACATTTCCTAGCAGAGTTTTGGCAAGGGTCAATTCCCACATGATTTCCAGGAACAGTTCAGGAGTTACTAGGGTCAAGGACTATAGGCAGTTTGATGTGGTCCCCCTGCTCTGAGGGCAAAGAGAGTTTAACAGTATGGATATCAGGTATTCTGTGGAAATTTGCTCTTGTGCAAGGAATGGTTCAGAGGACAGTTAGTGTATTAATATAGATGAAACCTTAGCCTCCAGCAGCTAAAGACTATCTCTACAATGAAGAATGAGATTTAATATCTTTCCAAAAGTACCCCCTTTCTTCTCCCCACATTTATTTATGTAGCATCTGTGTTTCTTAAGAGTTTTTGGCCTCTGTTGTATTAAAATTTATGGTCTTGGATATAATCTTAAGAAGTTAAAATCACTTCCAGCATGTTGAATTTCTTGTTTTTTAGTTTCACTGAAAGTTGCCTGCCTCATATAGTAGGTGAAAGAGAGCAAAGATATTTGCTGGCTTACATGTGCTATTTCATTCCTCATATTATGCGCTTTTGTAAAGGCTTGTTCTTATTCAAGCCTTCTTTTTCAGGTAAAAGGTGCTGAATTTTTCAAATTCCTTCCACACAAGAACTCTTTGTTGCCTTTTATTATTTGTATTCCGCTGTTCTGATCCTCCTATCCTTGTAATATCCTTTCTCAGCAATGAGTGCAAGTTATTAATTTCTCTTATGAGTATAGAGTATCCATCCTTTTTCTTATGCATCTGAAGATGCTTATTTCCACTGGCTTTCTTCCCAGCTGACCCAGTCTCAGAGAGCTTGAGGAACAGCATCATACCTAGAGATTGGCAACAGGAATGTGCACTCCCTACATTTCTTTCCCAGCAATAGCCCTCCCTGTGGTGAACCTTAGGCAGCTGGTTAAATCAGCCTCCCCCGCCTCTGCTGGGTGTTGCTGAAGTGGTGCAAAGCAGAGAGATTAGTGGATTTGTGCCTGGCCTAATCTTTTCAGGTAAACTAAGCTGCCTTGTATACAATTTTTTGTCCTTAAGACGCAGATGTTGAGCTTTATTATTCTCAGGCAAATAAAGAAAGCCTCTGAACCATAACATACTAAACAACTTAACTATAGATTAGATGCTTCCTTTGAATCACAGTTTGTTTTTCTGAATCTAAGCTGATATTTAAAAATGAAGTGTTTCTTATACTTTTGTTTGAAGTGATAGGTTTCACATGATAAATCAGTGCACTCCTATCTTGTAGGCTGCACAGCCAAACATGCAAACAATACAGACATATAGCCTTCCTTTATTAACTGCTTGGAGCTATGTAACCTTTGGGCTGTCTGCTTTTTAGGCCTCAGAGTAAGAAGGTTAAGTTCATTCTTTATATTAACAGAAGAACATTTAGAAAAATTCAGGCAACAAAAAATTACTAGGGATCTCATGGTTGGTAGTTTGACTAAGCGCAATGGTTAAGGGACACATCACAAGTGAAGATGCTAACATGTATAGGAGTTATAATACAATTAATAATCCTTAAATGCACTTCCAGTTGCAGGTAGATGCAACAGTCAAAGTTTTCAGAATCAGCTGGTGAATTCTGTGCCAAATTTGAGAGACCTTAAAGGAGCACTAAACTATGGATARTTTAAACTTTCTGTAAATCCAGCTCTTTTAAGAGACTTCAAAATCACCTCTCAAATAATCATTCCCAGAGGTTGGAGCAGGCACTTTTCATCAGTGCCTTATTTATAGATCATACCAAAAAACATTTCCTAACTCTCAAAAAAAGAAAAAATCTACCTCAACACTTCGTGAGGAGTTGAACAAGTCCAGAGTCAGTAATTTCTTACCAGGACTTCCCTTTTCAAATTCCTTTTCCCTACTCCCTCACAAGCCACTTTCCCAGTAACTGTTACCCTCCCCGTCATGCAGCCTTTGGCCATTCCTGGTCAGCCTCTCTTCTGCACCAAACACTTGTTTTTCCTGGGTTGACCCTAAAAACCGACTCATTTTGGATACTAAATGTTTCTACATAAGTACTTGTGAGCTCTTTTAACTGAGAAATAAGCCTTTGGAGCTGCATTTCAAAGCTCTTCATACCTTGGGAGTGACTCTCTGCTGTCTTGTATCCTGCGTAGTAATTTCCCTGTGGGTGTTAAATACTGCCAGGAGAGCATGTGAATGACCTACTCTGAGTAGGCAGCATTTTTGTTCACTCCACACAGATGTCACCAATTGCATGAAGTACAAGTAAAGAAGCTTGGGTTTTGAGATTAAAATCCAGAAATAATGGAAGGTCTTTTTTTCCCCCTCCTACATCTACAGCATGAAATACGAATGATAATACCTTCCTAGAACTGTCCCTGAAGCAAATACTGTTCAAGGTTGTCCAGGAATCATTATTATTGCTTTTAAAAGCTAATTTTTGTGGGTATTAGCACAATATCTGAATTTCAAGAAATAAACAATAAATCCTCTGCATAAATAGAGCATTTTTTGGATAAATTTTCTGTGGAGATTTTGTATTTGTATTTCCAGAAATTTCTCTGGTCTCTGATGTTGGATCATAACTTTTTATTTGGTAAAAGCTGAGGCTTTTAAAGGAGAGGAGGGAATAAAGATGTTAACTATAGTCTCATCAAGTAATTATGAAATAATAATACACGTGCCAATGTGCATATATCATTATATATATGTGAAACCATATGTTTGTGTGTATGTACATATATGTATGGATGTATAATATGTTAGAGAATAATTGAGGTCTGAACTCTTAACTAATGACGTCTAGATCTTACTGCCACTGAAGTCAATGGCAAAATATTCAATAATATCCTTGAGCTTCAAAGGGGACAGATTCTGGTTCTGTTGAGGTGCAGCATCCTGTGGGAAAGGAAGAAGTCTTATTATTCATGGGTCTAAGTCCCGAGTTCCCTTGCTGCACTTTTAGGATATACCTCACTGAATGGGAAAAACAGAATGGGATCCTGAATATTTTCCATTCCCTCAGCTCTTTTTAAGAGGTGCCAAGAAAAGGCATATTTAAATAGTGCTATCCCTGTTTTTTTTCTTTTTTTTTCCCAGTCCTTCCCTGGACATCTGTGCTACAGATCAAAGAACCAAGAGAAACACACTTTTAACTGTTTGCAAGATGCATGCATTGGAGTGCATGGGCAGAAAATATTCTCTTACTAATGTAGAAAACTGCAAAATACCTCAGGCAGCTGAAAAATCCTGTGGATCATGCCGTTCATGGGAAAAATGTGATGGTAAGAGATTCTGCACAATCATAAGTAACAAAATGAAATCTTTATCCCTGCTTTCATACTAGCCATAGTTCTGTCCTTACACAGCAACTCCTGATCCTCCCAGAAGCATCAGGCACCCACAAATTGCCAAGCTGGTTCAAACCGTGGGTCCAATATTTGGTGTATGAAAGCTCCAGTCATGGAAAATAAAACCCTGCAGGAGACTGTAGCAGAATAAACTGTCTATAGGAAAAGCTTATTCCCAGTCCCTGTTAAATGGACTACCGTATTTGATGTTTGTCTGGCAATTTTGGGTGAAACCCTTGCCCTACCCTTTTTTCATTATAACTACCTGTTTTAAATTTCTTGACACAGTAACTGTGGAAATCCTCACTGCCCACAGCAATATCAAATCCTTTCCTGAATCTTGCTGAGCATTTACCCCAGTGGTATCTTGTGGCAAGGAATTAAATGTCTTGTTCTATACTGTCTAGAAAAGGCACTTACTTTTGTTTGTACTTCATTGCATATCCCCAGTTTCTCACTTTAGGAGCAATGGTGAATGAATATTCCCTCAGAGTAAATAGTCTCAGTCTTTTGCAATTTGTCTTCAATGGAAGCTTTTCTGTTCCCTGATCTAATTTCCCTGAGTGTCCTCCAGTACATTGCATTTAATGGAGGGTGGCCAGAAATGGAAAGATAAAGGAGTAAATTAGGTTTTTCGAAGTGCCTCAGATAGAAGGCACGGTTATTATCATATTTTGAAAATAAAAAAGATTACCTGATAGGCGTTTGTATATTTTGTCTAACAGGTTTGAACATGCAAAAATAATAACAAAAAGTCATCAAAATTGGTTGAAGTTTCAGCAGAGACAAATGCTGGCAAAAGTTAAACATACAACACCAACACAAGCACATAGTTATGGAAAATAAATCTCAAATGGGGTCCTTATTCTTATCTGATTATTTAGTTGTTGTCACTGATACACCTATGCCTATTTATTCATAGGAGTGAGTTATTTGATCTTAAGGAAACTGCCAATATGTAAATAAAAAAAGTTTTAAGTGTTTGCATGATCAGGCTGCGACCAGAGTTTGTTACTTTCCAAGGATAGACCTCTCATCTTACATGTTGTCTGGAGTCTGGAGCAATAGATATGATAATTGGTGCTAGCAGATTTGAAGCAGTAGCATCAGAGATGTATTCAAGACCTACATCTCAGGCATCTTCAGAAAGCTTTTCCCACAAAAGCAAACAACCTGTCAAATTTGGAGAAGCCCCTGTAGGTGCATTGGATTCCTGTGACAGCAGAGTGCCACTTGGTTGCGCTTCTAGTTTTTCCATTGAACCTGAATATCAGTTAATGTTACTTCTGGTTAGGAAAAGTGCCCTCCACAAATCTCTCAGTTACTGCTATAGTTTTGCTAGAAAATATTAGTCTGTTTTTCATTAAATGAGTTAATAGCCTCCTTGTGAGTAGATCCCATCCTGAGTGTTTTTCCTCTCTGTTTTTGCTTAGCTCAATCCAATAGCTGTGTTTGCCGTGAAGATGGGCAGTGTGAGGAGGGAGGCGTTCAGATTTGTGCTGAAGTAAGCCAGTCTGCTGTCCGTCAGACCATGACTGAATGCGAGGTCGGACTTCGCAAGTGCCAGGGGGAGACTGTCACCCTTGTCAGCATAAGGCCCTGTGACGTTCAGAGCAAATAAGATATGTTATGGTTCATTTTGCTTATTGCCATGAGATATGTCAAAATGTGTCAACTGTTGGGCAGTAATGTACTTCAAATCTTGCTCTATCACGTATAAGTTCAGCCATGAAGTCCACCACTGCTGATGAGATTGTGTTCATTGGCTCTGAATCAGGACTCTTCATTAGGCAGAGCTACACTCATCTCTACCACTCACAAAAGGGTTCTTAGCCTAGACTCTGACTTAGCATTGGGAAGTTTACTTCTCATCTCCCTCAGAATTAAAAAACATTCCTGAACTGCAACCACCAAACTAGTATTTATAGTGGTATATTACAGTGTCTAACACTTGTAAATATATTTTTCTTAAAACCACACAAACATACATATGCACTGATTAGATTTAGATTCCAAGAAAAGAATAAGACGTATAATTCTTCTCTTTTTAATAGAGTAACTTCTTCCTACTTTGCCTTATTCAGCAGAGCAAAAAGTATGCACAGCATTGAACCTGTCACTGTGCCTGAAGTCTTTAAAGGTCAAACAAGGTGCATTAATAGTAAAGTCAGCTTAAAATAATGAAAAGAATTCTTATGCTCATGGCTTCTTGTACACAGAACTGCCTCATGAAAACTTGCCATTTTATATTGTCATAACCATCACCAAGAGCTAAATTTGTAAGCAAGGACAACTCAGTTGCATTTGTCATATGCATTTGTGTTTGGTCCAAGCACCAGTCTGCTTATAGACCATTGTACATGGAAGTCTTCAACCATAGCAAAACTTTCTATAAGTGAGCTATTAGGGGAAGTGTGTCCTCACAGAAATGGAGAATCTCTGCATACTGACCCATGGAGATACCTTTGGACAATCCCCTAAGATTGTTCCTAATAAAAGGGGGTTTCTTGTACCACTTTCTTTACACAGCTAAGCATGATACTATCTAGTACAGCCAAACATTGACATCTTTGCTCACATACAATGCATTTTGCAAGTCAATTCAGGTACCTGGTTTGGAAATCTGATCTCCTCCTGGCTATTGTCAGATGCCAGTAAGGACAAATGGCTGGATATCAAGTAACAGGGTGGATGATAAAGCAAATACAGTACAATCAGCAAGAAACTTGTGTGTTTTTAAAGTAACAAATTTTCTTTCTTGTTATCCATAAATGTCTACCAGATAAAATCTGCCTGTTGGTTTCCATGTTTGTACCTGTAGTGTCCTCATATAAACCCTACTGTCAGCATGATAGGCTTTGTTTTCTGTGGCACTGGCAATGAGAATTAAGCCAGAATTAAGATCAATCTGCTTTCCCTTGGCAGACACCCTGTCCTGGAGGCAGCTATGCTGGTGGGAGAGGTTGCCACTGCCACCTCAGCCATGGCTGTTTGTCACTACCCTGCACACCCACAGAAGCACCTGCGCTGGGAGATGGGGGGAAGGGTAGTAGACAGCGATGGGCATGTGTCAAGCAGGTAGGATATGTTGGAAGGGTTGAATCCTAGACAGAAGCTGAGAAATCACAAGAGGTCAATGACCTTTCATCTTGCCCCAAAGTGCTTTCATGGTAACAGAGGAACAGCTTCATACTCAGTAACTTAAACAGGCAATACAAAGAGTAAATAGAGAATCAAGCAATGGAGATATGACATAGCAAAGTCACATGTAACAGTGATATGAAATATTGGCTGATAAGGTTATAATAATATAAATGAAAATAAGAGGAAATATAAAAATAAGAAAAGGGGAGACTTAAAGAGTAAAGATTATTTCAGAGACCTCTAATACAGGAAGTAAGCATTAAGGCACAATTCTCACCTAGCTCACAAAATTTTCAAGAAGGGCATCATTTGTTACTCCCTAATGTAAGACATCCTAGCCTACAAAGATAATTGCGTATCATTATACCATCTTAGCCAAAATAACTTAAAAATGAGTTTTAGTGGCTAAATGGTACTGAAGCTATTTTTTTCTAATCTTTTGCCCATGGAAAGCCATGACTCATCTCTGTCTTGCACCTCCAATAATTTTTATTTGTCTAGCTTAACCAATGCAAACTGACTTAACTGCCTGTGAATAACTCATGAAAGCTAAATCTCTTGTACTTGTCCCATTCTTTTTCTAATAGCTATCATATACCTATATGACCTATAGCACCATGCACTAGATACCTTATCTAGGTCTACTAAAAGAGATAGGGTTGATATTGATAGGTCTCCAGTGCTCACCTCTGTTGACACAAGCTGTTTGAAGAATGCACTTCTGCTAACACCCTTGCTTACCTACAAAGTCCTGCCTAACAAATACAAATCGTGATGTCCGAACTTCAGAGCAAGCCGAAGGCTGTAGTTCTGCTTTCTTGTTCAGGGAGATGTTTCCCTTGCGCTGTCATTTGACCTTGGTTGTAGGTGTATCCCCTCACTAAATCACTGCTATGAACTTCTTTTTGAAATCACTGTGTTAGAACTTGTTTTGTTGGCTAGCAAAGTTGTCTTTGGTTTGCACCTTCCAATAAAAATGGGTCAGATTCTGCAATTCTTTGTCATATTAAATAGTATTTACTAATATGAAAAAAAATCCCATCAAAGATTGATTTAAGTGGTGGTAAACACATTTAAACACAGTTAAAAACACATTTTTTTAAATGTGAACTAGCCTTTGACTACTTTAAATTTTTGGCCTATGATTTTCAGGGGTGACTCCATAGGTTCCTCTTGGCTTTAATAGCTATTAATTCAATTTTCCAATAATGGTGTTCTGGCCAGTCTAGGCTAATAATAATCAACATAAATAGTAACAGTCCTGCTTCAGAGTTTTGCATTAAGAGAGACTTTCGTTCCTTTTACATAAGCTGCCAGAGGAGTACTGAATTACAACCCAATAGTGTAACACGGTACCTTTTCTAGAATAAGTGGCCCCTCAAAGGGTTAGCACAGTGCTGATTTTGGGAGACTGTGTGGTAAGCCATAAGCCTGTGCTCATTCAACTCTGCTGCACCATTGTGCCTTGGGTTTGAGGGTTTCAGAGGAAAAGTTTGGTGAAAGAGGATTCCTGGGAATGTCAATGTGCACAGTTGTACCTCCACAGCCTTTTCATCCTTCAGAATAAACCAGGACATTTGGCTTTTCTTATGTGGAAATGTTTTGGTTTTTCTTCATAAAACTTTGAACTTTTAAGCACATTTGCCCTGAACACATCCAATTCTTTTGTGCCTGCTGTCAGCAAACATTGCAGTAATAGATGATTGACTATGACAAGCACTCCTTGAAAAAGGAATCTGAGTATCAGATAGACTGAGTTGAAAAGCAATTATTCATTTACTGCTATTGTCCATACTAGAAAGCTAACAGGTGCGCTAATCATGATCATGTTCCTCCAGCCCAGATTTGGGCACAATGATTCAGCTCCTCCTGAGCTTCAGATTCCAAATAGCAGAGCAGACTCCGAACAACATTTAAAAATATATAATAAAGAAAGAATAAAAAGCTCACTCTACTAGATCAAAGAAAGTCAAGAAAAATAATAAAAAACTCCACARCTATATCATCATCAGGAATAGGAACAAAATTCAAAAGAATTGTTTCAGGTATAATTTACAGATGGGGGGGCTAGCACAGGAACTCTTTATCCACCATTCTCAGTAGATTTTATATAAAATCAAATGTAACAACAAGTACCCAGAGCTTCAGCCTGAGCTCTGCCTTGGCTCCCTCAGCCCTTCCACAACCTCTGCAGCACCCCGGCTTCTCTCCCCTGCGAGACCACCTAGCTCTGATCCTGGACTCACATGCAAGGTTTAAAAGCCCACATGCAGAGAGTATGATCAGGAAGTCCTGTAACCCGAATTATCCTAAAAGAAGCCTGCAGCCCTCTACTACCTGCAGTCCATGTACTTTGGAGCCTTTGGGGTAGGGGCTCTGTGGAACATGCGCAGTGAGCCTTTATTCTGCCTCTTAAGACAGTGTCCCAGAGGCAAACAGGAGTCCTCTGCCTGCATTTTTACACTTCCTTTTGCTGTCACCAGCCTACGCAACAGCGTTGACCTCACTGGGACCCACTGTAGCACTAGAGGACACTGCTCCACCAGGTGACAGCAGGCCATACTGAGCTGGCAGTGCATCCACCCCACTGCGCTGTGTCCACACTGGGCTTCTGCTGGCAGGGCTTGCTGTTCCCATGACTCACCATAGCCCAGCTGCCCTTGTTCAGATTGAGTGAGATGATAACCCTTATGACCTGTTTAGGTCCAAATTCTGCTTTCTTTTTGATCTCAGCTGCTTCAAGCTTTGGAGCAAGCTTTTGATCCTGAAGCTACTGAAACCAATGGCATAAATCCTACAGACTTGAGAAAAACAGGACTGTGCCCCTGTGCTTCATAGCTTAGACTTTCTTTAGAAAAGCCCGACACAACCTCAGTCTTGCTCCCTTCAACAGCGGAAATTTCAACCTTGAGAGCAAGTTAGGTTTTTTTGTGAGCAAGAGAAAGTTTAATCTGAGTGCCCACTGTTCCATTCTGTTAAACATATGAGATACTGTGCCTGGCTAAGATAATAAATGAATCTAAGTTGTTGGGTTTAGGTTTTCTTTCAGCTCAATTAATTTATTTGCCAGTTTTCCTTTAAGTTAGAGTTCCTGTATATCAAGGCAGCCACCAAAGTAGCTTTCTCTGAAGGACCACTAAAAAGATAAATGTTTAAAAGGTACCTGTGGTATTGTGAAGGTAGAAAATTATTTCACTGCAGAAGTAATTCAGTAAAAAGTGTTGCTGGCTTTCTCTAAGCACAATATTCTTTTGCATATTGCAGGTCTGAATTTCACTCCGTGTTCAGCCTCCTATACATATGAACACTTGTATTAATCAGGACAGATTTTATACTAGAAACATTCCATTCTCTCATAGTGAGCACTCCCATAAAAACACAACTCTTCAGTAGCGTGTTTAGTGTTAATTTCAAATGAGAGTGACAGATATTAATACTTCATACCTCTGCAGTACTTTTCATCTAAGATCCCAAAGCACTTGCCAAATACCTGTCAATTAATCCTCAAAGTCTGAATCAACCCCCTGGATCCCAACACCCCAAAACTTTGTAAAATCAGTGGTGTGCATGTTTGGGTTTAGTTCAGTTCTGAATCCTGTTGCTGTAACTGGCCTTTTACTCTGCTACAAACTGACCTAAGCCTTCAGATCAGAAATATCATAAATCTGAGAGTATTCAAAAGAAAAATGTGGATGCTGGAGCTAATCTCCATTCACTACATCCAAGTGAAGCTATAACAAAATATAATGAGACACTTTCCGGTATTACCAACATGTGGAAACCTGTGTAATGGGACATGACAGCTGTTTAGCAGCTCACAGACACACAACACAAAAATTTGGGGAGAGAAAGGAAGAATTTCATAATGATAGAAATAGTGGCAGGGTAATTCAGTTTTCAGAATTAGCTTAACTAGGTTTGAATTAGGGCATTTTGCTCTAATAATCATAAGGTAGCATACCTTACTAGCATCATTACCCAATCATCAGATTAGTTACATATTAGGTTGCTCAGTCAAGAAGATTTATCTTTCCAGTTTCTAAATGAACATGTTATTTCTTGGTAATAGGAATGCACCAAAGGCTCCATCCCAGATCATGGCCTTGCTGTGCTGTGTGCTGCATGGATGCACAGTGAAAGACAGCCCCAGACAGTTTATAGTTTAGATAGAGAATATAAATAAAAAGTGAAAGAAAAGGATGGCTTTTACCCTAATTTCACAAGTAACAGCCAAAGGACTGGAGGTTTATGATTTGCACAAAGTTAGAAATCAGCCTGTGCAACAGACAGGAGAACCCTTTTCTGAACTCAGCCCTCAGATATGAAGGCATCCTTATTCCTTTTTGACAAGGTTATCCATAGATACAGTGACTTTTAAGTATATCAATGCAAATATTAACAGAGATGAATTCTGAACTAATAAATGAAAGGTTTTACACTAGGAACTTGACTGAAAGGACCACGAGACCTTTATCCTCTATGGAACCTACCAGCACTTTTTGTTTTTGAGAAAACTGCAATTTTTTGCAGACTGCTAACAAACCAAAATAAGTGTAATAAAGAACAAATAAATTTAATTTGTTATTTGCTCTGAATTATTTGTTCAGGAGTAGCACTTCTGAAGGGCTGCTGAAAGTTTGCCCTTGGTTACTCCCAGCTTACTTGTCTGCAGTTTTTAGCCTTTTCCTCAGAGCAGCTGGCATGATATGTGAGTTGACAGTGATCCCACCGGGCAGCAATAGTCTCCATACCCTGCTGGAGGCAAGATAAAATCATGTGGAATTTTTCTGATAAATAGCAGAGAAATAATGGTGACTCAGCGATTCGTGTCTTGAAACATACAGAAATGCAGAAAACTTCCACAGGACCTCAAGAAATCTTGAGAATTCCTGCTTAAGAAACAGTTCAAAAATCCAGTAAAGTTGGCTGATAATCATCTCAATATATCAGCAAATACAAATCTCCAGGTCCATAAAATAAATTAGTCTGAGACTAGACAGACAAAATATTAATGAAGGCTGCATTTCAAATATTTCATCTAATCCCTTGGATCTCACTGTTTATCTGACACATCTAAGCCTTCTCAGGGCACCTTTGTCCCTGCTTTTTCTTTCTAATTACCCACTCCATCTTTCCCTTCATTCTCCTCATCCCAGCCAGCTCCTTCCCCACCCTCATGCACCCTTTCCCTCCCACCCACCTGCCCACTGGAATTCAACATGGGTCTGCAAGCAGTTCTTTGGGCTGTGACCCCCTCAGTCCTTTCCCTGCTGAACTTCTGCCACATACTGTTTTCAGTCTTGTATTTGCCCAGATCAAAAAGTACTTCAGTTCTATCATCCTTCATGAAACTCCAAGGACATTTTACAGCATTTTAGAAGTAGACATTACAGCATTTTTTTTTATACCTGTCTAAAGTTGCTAGACAGAGAGGAAGAAGTATGATGTGTAGGTGGAAGTTTTATTTGAAGCAGTACGACTGTTTAATGATGGAGAACCAGGTTCATTTAGGATCAGTGACTGGGAGGACAAGCTATCCAATCATTCCTGTATCCCTACAGCATGCACATCTGCTGGTAGCACTTTGGCCCTTTGAGTTGAGAAAAACTGCTAATGGCTGTTGTCCATCCCTTCACCATATCACTACTACATTAAACTAACAAATGACTGCAGGACATTTTCTTTTAGTGAGAAAGCAAAATGAGATAATTTAGCATCAGATGAAAAAAAAAAAATGAAGAAGGGGGCTGTAGTTCCACAGAGACAATCAGCTTTACAAAATTGCCTGGCAGAGCTTGGCACAGCCTTCTGTGGACTAAATGACCACATGCTTCTTTTGGGCAAGCGTTTGCCCTATCACCACGTGCCAGGACATCAGGGAGGAATCGAATATAGTCTCATCAGAGCTTTGGGCATTTGAACTGCTACACAACATATGTGGCTAGATAGTGCTGCCAAGAGACTCTAAATCTTGTTACACCTTTACACCAAGAGTCTAGCCAAAGGTCAGGGCTTTCCAAGGCCAGGAGAAGCCAGTGACAGAAGCCAGATGGATTCAGTGTCAGCTTGCTATTTACAGATCAGGCACACAAAGTCCTTTTCCGCACAGCAGAACACAGCAGAAAGAGAGAGCAGCAGGCTACTTAAGGGACAGGCAACAGGAGCTGGGCTGAAAGCCTCTTTCTTCTGTCTTGCTTTCGCATTTCCCAGTCTATGAGGCCAGATTCAGTAAGCCCTGTAGTGCATAGATGTTCTAAGAGGAAACATCTTAATGTTAATGCTCATGCAGTATCATAAATATCTGCTCCTGTTATCGATGAAATGAGATCCTCCAGGAGTGTGTAAAGGGACCAAGAGTTTCATATATTGTGTGAAGAATATGAAGGAGAAAATGACAGCAAGCTGGTAAATTTTTGTAGTTGATATTCAACTAGATTAAAAAAACAACAAAACAAAACCAAAAAAACCCAAACAAGCTGTAAGTTGCTGGGAGACAGAAACCCATTGGGAAATTGAGTGACACCGCAGCAGATGAAATTTAACTCATATTGAGGCAAGGTAAACTTGTTACCCATACTGATGAACTGSACTCAGGATCATCTGAGGCCAGTGGCTTAGAAGATGTCATCACAAGCTGCTCAGTAAAAATGATTGCCTGATGCAGAGCAGCAGGTGCAGAGACAGCGTGGAGGGCCTTTTAAGAAAACAACAGTGCTGAAAAAAAATCCTCCTAGTTAAAACTATTTGAAAAACAGTACCTGCATGTGGACTGAAACTGTGGTTGAAACCCCAACCTGATTTTCTAGGCATTTATTTCTCTGTGTAGATTCTTTGATTATTAAGAACAAGTCTACACTGTATCCTTTCCCTCAGAGAAGACACAGAAAAGATCTCCTTCCTCTACCCAGCTGGCTATTTTCACAAAAATCATTAAAGAATTAGTACCTTTAAGACCTCTAGCTTTCAATTACATGTGCTTAAAAACTGGCCAGCAGGTTCAAACGCTATTGAAGGGACAACACAGATATTCAGACTCCTGTCCAAACGGCACTGTGACAAGCCCCTTTCCGAAAATGGCAAGCTGAAAGAGGAGGAAGGAGATGATCCCTGGAAGCAAAGCTGGGAAGGATACAGCAAGACTGTTATAGAGCAGTTGTGATCCTAGATGTTGGTTAAGCATAAGAGGAGGAGGTGGGTTAGGATAAGGAGGGAATTCAAGTGGAAGATTCAAAAAATTGTCTCTTGAACCTCAGCTGGTGTAACATGGTGCATGTAGATAGAGATGAAGTATTTCCAGGCAGGACAGAAAAGTAGCTAGCAGAAGCTTAGAAAAGAATAAAGTTCTTCTGATGTTCCTTTTCCTAACCAGGGAGCAGCAAACGAATGTCTGAAGAATGACAGCTGCTTTGTCTTCCTACACAGTAAATGGGAAGAGCTTCCAAATTCACTTCCAGAAGAGAGTCCCCTGCATGTAAAAAATCTGGGGTAAATGGGCCAATGTGTCTGGAGACTTGCCACAGGAGAGCAGGTAGTGTCCACCAACTTGTCATTGCTAAATTAACAACTGTAGCACTAATTACATGAGCTACCATTTGCAAATCACTTTTTCAATGGAGGTTGTACATCCTCAGCAGCCATGATTATGTCAGCACTTCTGAGAGGTCCTGGAGCAGGCCCACTTCACACCTGCAGGTCTCCTCTGTCTCTCAGAGTGAGAGACAACCTGAATGTGAGGCTGTCATTCCTGGAGCACTCTCTGCATTGCAGCACCCTAGCACTAACCAGGAATTACCCCAGCAATTCCAATTTAGTAACAATGGATCGATAATCTACTGCCCTGCTTAAAGCAAAACATCATTAATTAAACAAAAACATTACAAAGAAAAACATAACTTAAAACCACTAAAATGGTAGTTTTAAATAACATTTACAAGGTATATTACTTCTAGCCTCTGAGAAGTCCATCTTTTTTCAGATTTCCTCCAAAAATTGTCCTTTCTTTTTCCCTCCCATTCAGTTAATGTCTTCGTTAGATATCTGTGGTCAAGCAAGTTTCCACTAGCCCACTCCTTTTCTCATAGGGCTTAATTTGCTATTGTCTTTGCAAGGTCATAACCTGATGAAACAAGCCTGCAATTTCCTTGGAGACAAATCTTTAAACCTGATGATTTTGTTCTCCAACCTGGAAAGCTCTTGCATGACTTCTTTCTTCATTCTTTCTCTGGCCTCAGTGGAAGCATAATGAATAACCTCCTGCTCTGGTCTTGTCACAACCTAAAGCCATTGCATTACTGTATTCGTAATGTTATTACAGATCAGCTCCATTTCCATCACACTGTGGCTCCACCACATTGCGCACTATGATGAGCCATGACTCTAAGTAATAGCAGAGCCATTACCACATATGACAGGAGGCCTGGGAATATAAACTGCAATTGATTTCTTTCTGTACTGCAAAAGACAGAAGAGATTTCTCTGAACAGCGAAAGGAGGGTGCTGGCACCACAAGGATCCAGAATGCTCTTCTAGTCCAAGTCCGGAGACGTTAGGTGCTCTGAGGCTCAGTCTCTCTGTACGGCTCTCCTGTGTGTGTTCCGCAGGCAACCATTTTCAATTCTTGTGGTCAGGGTCCAGTGGGCTGAGTCCTGCCCCAAGACAAGCAGGAGAGAGCTATCAACTCAATTTGACATTACTGCGAATGGATTTTTTGTTATATTTAAGCCTCTGAGAACAGTATTACATGTGAATATACAGAATAAATTTCAGCAAGAGGGAAGCCGTGACACACAGCTGCAAATATTGCTTTTGAACGGGGTGATAATTACCCGGACTAGATCACAAGCTTCTGGTAGAGCAAAATCATATTTTTATGTTTTATTGTTGACAGCTATTACACTAATACTCTAAGTGACACTAGTTTTAACTCCCTGAATAATTACACAAAATGTGTGACACTAACTGACCTTGTTTATGTTATGGCCTTTATTGATAGAAAGGCAACGAATGTGCCTACTTGTGTAAACACAAGCAATATTCTTGAATTTTGAGAAGTGTTACTCAGGTGATCAAATATTATATTGAGAAGAGATATATAAGTACTGTCAAGGCGTAAGCAGGTTATAGTACTCTTTACCTGTGCAATTAGTCCAGGCATATGTAGTGGTTTTAACAAAGCCTGCTGCAAATCCTCTGCAAATAGATTTCACAAATGTAATTTTCTAAGACCCAGACACCAAGGCCGGAATTTCTTGACCAAGAATGAGTTAATTTTGATCATCTCCCTGAACACAGGAATGCTGTTTTTATTTTAGCACATGCCATTTCTCCCAGTGTACAATTACTGGATATTGTCTTTCTGCATGAAGCTCCCACTGACATAGAATAAGGCTGGTTTGAATCCTTTGGACACTGGCTGAGCAAGAGGAAGAAGCATTGTGACTCTGAATGGAAACATCTGGGGGATTATCTACAGAATAGTAGGAGTTTATTCTTTTTTTTCGCCATTTTTAAACTGGATTCTGTGGCAGCTCATCAATAAAATACCTTTCTAAAAAGGGCAAATCCCCCAAAGATAGCCTCAGGCTGTGTATATCTGCTCTCTCTGCTCTTCTGGGCACAAGATAGGCTGATCTGGGCACCATATAGCTATGCTAGGGTAATACAGTGGCTGAGCTAATTAGCCCTGGGGGGATCAGGATGGATTAGCTTGAGCACAGGGCAGTGCTTTGAGACTAGAGCCAGCATTTAGGCAGAACAGAGGTAGCACGAAGCAGAGCCGTGGCCAGCAGTGACAGCCACAACTGCATCTGGCAAAGGATTGATTCCTCATAGCTGTTATACTGCTGCACTCAGAGACAGACATTTCTCAATAGCCACAAGTGCTGTTGATTTCAGAAATAAGGGACATATATCAAAAGGCTAAAAGATAAGCCAAAGCCTTGCCGCTGAATTCTTGCCCACAGGGGCAAGACCAGTAAAGTCTTCGGTAAAGTCTCTCTGTCGTGCACACTCGCATACTCAGGCTAGCTGCAACCTAAATGGCAGCTGCAATATCCACAGCTACATCAGTGATGAGAGCACACAGCAGCGTTGGCCAGTGTTAAAGCACTTTTAGTCCCTCCAGTAAATGTGTGTTTTTGCACAGATGTGTGGACACAGACACGCACATGCCCATGCCATTAAGGAATGCAGCTGCTACCCAGCTTTTTCTTGGCAGAGCTCTGGGCATGGTGTCAGCCAAGAAAAATTTCACATTTACAGGAAAACCCACKGCTGTTCTCACCCTGTTACACAGTAAATCAGTGTTGCACAATGAATGTTGACACAATAATTCTCAGAGGAATTTCACAGACAAAACAACCATGTGTTCAGGACTGCTAACAAAATAAACCTGGATTTTACATATATCTACTCAGAAATGATTCTCTAGCAAACTAAACCTAGAAAAATAAAGATATGAATATCAGAAATCATCTTATATCATCATGTATTGTACTTTGCAGGTTTATCTTAGAGGATCTGAAAGAAAACAGAGAGTATTGCTTGGGGTTTCAGTCAATATTTAAGACAGACCTTAGCTGCTCAAAACTTGCCAACCCCACTAAGGTCCCAGATGACTGAAACATTACTGTTAAGTTTCATCTATACTTCAAAACCTGGAACACTTCTCTGGCCCTGAACACTGACCCTTTGGGCTGTTGTCTGTCCCCAGTGCACGCTGAAGAATTTCAAAACAGATATTCGTGTGCAATAAAGTAAACTTGAGCTAGGAGTCCCTGGGAAAGAGCAAATAACCAATGTTTACAGCAGTAATCAAAACTGGCCAGGCCTCATATTACGGCCCCAGGGGCAAAGGGGTATGGGGCAGTTCACATCCAGCCAGCTAAGCCTCCCACCCCAAAACCTCCAAAAAAGAGTGGCTTTATTTGTCCTACTGGAAATAGTCTTTGGCCCACGCTAGCTGTTGAATTGTGCCCAAATGTTGCCTGGGGAAGGACTAGCTGGCACAGGCCAAAAACTTTGTTAATAAATCAACAGGAGGGAAAATCATGTGCCCTCTCCTCAAGCCCATCCCTATGGACAGTTACAGACCAGCTGCTTTGCTGCACAGCATCTGAACGCCTTTCTGAAATACAGGTAAATGGGCTTTACTGTCTCCTCAACCCACCTAATCAGTTTTAATCCCCGCGAGTGGTTTTTGACGCCTGGACCACAATCTGACCAGGGACGGAAGTCTCCAGGCTGGTATTGGAGAGGCCCCACTTGCTCGTTAGGGGCCCCAAATCCCCAGCTGGCGCACAGTTACCTGCAATCACTTTTATGCAACAGCTTTCGTATTTGATTTGCCTGAAAAGCAAGATACGACCACAGGAAAATCAAGGCCCTCTTACCAGTCACGCTATTTACACGATGCTCGCAGGAGGATCCCGCAGGGGCACGCGAGGGGAGACGAGCGTTGCTGTTTTAGCAGATCCTGACCAGCGGGGGCTGCTGGAGGGAGAAAGCCCTGGCAGCCGGGCTTCGTTCTGTGCAAAGAAAATACGAGCAGCCTGCGCTTGCTTACACATTTGCCTGTCCTAACTAGCTCCTTAAGGCTTTACCTTGCCGTTAGGGCATCCCGCGCAGGCTGGCGGCTCCCGGGGCCGGTCTGGGGCCCATGGGGCAGGGCCTGGCCTGGCCGCAGGGCCTGGCCTGGCCGCAGGGCCTGTCCCACCACCCCAAGGGCGGCCCCAGTCCCAGCCCCGGGCACCGCCGCAGGAATGGGAACGGGGTCCCGTGGCCGAGGCCACGGCGGGGCTGGAGCCAGCACCACTGCCCGGGGTGGCCGGGGCAGGGAGGCCTGGGGGTGCCCGCGGGGCCGGACGCGTGAGATGCCTCCTATGCTTTGAGTAAATGATTTTGTTTGTCACCTCAACGTTCTGCTGGGTGAAGGCTCTTCTGCCTCGAGAGTTTTGGGAGCAACAATTTCCCAAAGCAGAACGGCAATTCGAGTGTACACCTCCCTGTGATAATTTCTTGGTTACTTTGAAGCCTGGGGGTGTCAGATTGAGGACTTCTTGACTCTCAGCACAGGGCACAAGGGGGCTCTAGGGAGGAAAAAAGAAAAAGAAAAAAAAAAGGCAATCGGGCTTCATCTAAAGAGCAACATGTTAACATCGTTTTTCCTCTGCTCTGTTCATTCTGTTATTGGAGGTCTTTGACCAGCTGGACCACAACCCCCATGGGTAACACTCACCATAGCTCCCCAGCTGCTCTCAGGTGCTTTGCCCAGCGGGATAAAATGCACTAAAATAACCCCATCCACAGTTTGATGGTGGCTGACTATATCAAATAAAGATATATTCATTGTATTCCACCCACGGATGATTAATGCTCTGCTAATATCAACTGTTTCTGATTCATAGGGCATGCAGCATAAAGGCAACACAAGCGCCTCATTTAGCACTCAGTACCATTTTGGGAACCAGGCCTCTAACCTTGTGTTGTTACAGCTTATCACAGCTTTGGTTCTTTTGGGACGTAGCACAAAACACTTCCAAATATTCCTGAAAAGGGCCAATATAGATAGCTCTAATTTGAAAGACAAACAATCCAGTGCTGGAAAATAAACAAATAAGCATTAGGAACTTATGCATGAGTGCATATATTCACATATATATGTATGTGTGTATATATCTGTGTGCCTGTGTGTGTTTATATACACATACGTATTCAGTTTTAAAAAGAGAAGAGGTAGGATTTATTTCACTCAACTTTAGACATCTATAGCATAACTATTCATATCTGGCCTAGCCACCCCAAGCTCCCTTCACAGCCAACAGACGAAGATAGGCATCTTTAGGGCATGACTCATCTGACCTGATTTTAGATATCTAACTAGAAAGACAAAAATCACATCCCCAAGGGGCTGTTTCTCTCCTCCACTGATTAAAGGGTAGGCAAAGATGATTAGCTTGGACACAGATATACACTTTTAAGTGAATCTCACTCCTAAAAAACAAGAAAGCAAGATCAGCGTACCCAAACCCCTCCACATCAGGAATCTTTGCACCTATCCCAAAGAGCCTTTCCAGTATGCATGAGCAGAAGCTAAGAGCACTGTGGGAGCTGGTTGAAGGACCCCTTTATAGTAAAATTGACCCCGCTGACCAGAGGCTTGTTAAATCTAGTTACATTTTAGCTGATCAGAAGTGTCATTTTTACTGTCTTTATTCACGTAACTCCACAAGCAGTGTTGTGTCAGCTCTGCTGCACATATTTGAAGCATCTGTTTTTGAAGCACAGTGATTAGCAGAAGCCTACCGCTCAGCGATCTCCTGGTGATCAGAAAATGTGATGGACCTCTTCCTCCAAATAAAGAAAATGGAATCTGTGGAACTGGAGCTATCATAAATGCCACTAATGAAGCTGGTGCTGGAGATCCATCCCTGAGTGCAAGCTCATGAGCACATTAGAGCAGCAGCAAGCTCAGAAGGAACCTGACTGGAACAACTTCCTAATACCACCTCCAGTTTATCACTCACTGTGAAAGCAGCACCAATGAAAACATTGGTTCTGATCTCCTACTTCACTTGCTGCATAAAGTGACTTCGCATGAACATGCATCTGGCATATGCATCTAATAGTCACAACATATTTTGCACCAAACTGCCTACTTGTGACATAACAGTTGAAATAAAAGCCAGGACTCAGACATTTAATACAAGATGTTCTCTTGTAGCTGGAACAAGAAAACAGCAACCACAACAATTATGCAACGGTCTGCTGGTAAATATTTGGCTGTTACTTTTGAACCCTACCCTACCTTCCATCCTGTCAAGGGAACTCTGGATTTCCTCTTTATGAAGTAGCATAAAGATAAATATTTTAATAGATGCTGTATCTATATTCAGTTCTCTTCTATATTTGGTCAAATATTGCATTCTACTTTACAATTGCAATGACTATTTATACAGAAGCCCAGAATGCTAGCTGCTAATTGTGCAGCAGTTGTATCATGTCTCAGCTGTCAGGTTGTGGTAAATGTATTCTATGTACACTCCACATATTGTCATAACAGAGAAAAAAATAGAAATGCTGTGATGCTGTACTGAATTGTTTGCGTCAGTGAAAAGGCTCATTATATTCATTTTGGATAATGCCTCTTCTCTCTGACATTAAAAATAAACAGATGAGATTTTTCTGTGCATTGGAGAAGCTGCATTACTGAGAAAGCTGTCCTTTGAGAATTGGTACAGTCCTTGTGACCCTGGTTACCCTGACAGATTCAGTTCAGGTGTTCCTTCATCTTCCCCAATTATAATTTATGACCCTAGGCAATGATCCATCAAACCAGACATTACTTGGACCTTACAATGGCAAAGGCAAGCAGGCATTTCCAGGCACCAGTGAACAGGAAAACTCTATTACCTAATTTAAATTATCACAGTAGAAGAGGAGAGCTTGTTCAAGAAAAAACATATATATGTTGCAGGAAATGTTAAAAAGTCCAACTCTTTGGGGCAACGGTTGGAGACCCCTGTGATACAAGCACAGCAACAAATTCTAAATCACTGCAAGTACGGTCCTGACTACTGAAACCAACAGTAAAACTTCCACTAATTTCAGCAAGCAGAAGATTTCAGCTGGATTCAGTTTACTGCTGAACCACCACCATCCTTGTTAGCGAGTGGCAGATGATGTATCTTCACTGTGCCTTAATGCTCAACTGTAAAAATGGAAACTTCAGGAGTTTACCCCCCCCCCCAAATCAGGAAAAGAGAACAACGCAAGTCAACCTGAATGCTCATAATGCACACAGCCACTCTGAGAAAGGAGGTACTAGAGAAATGCGGGCAGCAAGTGAATTCTCAGCTACCTTTTATTTACCCCGAAATAACTTCATCTGGCAATATGTCATGGTGAAAAACGTGGGAGAAAAAAAAATCCTCACATCACAACAAAAATTGCTAGACAGCAACACCAGATTCAGGGTCCTGTAATGAAAAGCTAGTATTAAGGTTGGAAGGTCAGGAACATGAAATCTTAACCACTTGTTGAGGGTGCAAAAGGCATACACAATCGTTCTGAAAGATTATTCCCCTTTGAAATGTGACCAGCAAGAAGGAATAAGGGTATTAAAAAACAGAAGCTGGGGATAATCAAATCTGCAACCCTCCCCCAGACAATCACCAGCCTATTAATACAAATCTGCAGTTGGAGGAAAGAAGTAGAGACTTACAAGGGCAAACCACTCGGTTGTTTGTTTCAATCACTTTTACTATACATTTTAAGCAGGAAAATGCACTGCTTTGGTCTATTTAGCAGGATTCATCACTTTTTTCCTTGAGCTCCATGCAGTTGAGACTAGCCATTCCTGATCTGGAGAGCTCAGCAACACCCCAAATGTAGGGGTCTGATACCTCCTTGGAGGTGAAATTACCGTTCCACCTCCAGCCCCACACCCTGCTCCCAAACGACTCTGCTCAGCCCCTGGCCAGGTGTGATGGTTATACACAGGACAGGCTATTCACAGACAGACACTTGTCAGGATTTCTTTTCCATAATTTTTATTGTTCTGTTGACTGGTAGTATAAGAAAGTGACCTTTAGATTTCTTCCCCTTCTTGGAAGGCAAGTTTCTAATCCTCAGTTTTGTAAATCCTGAGCCTAAGGCTCAAAACTGACAAACCAACCCAGAATGCAAACAGTTCCCCCCTTCAGTTACTCTGATTAAAAATCTCATGGTTTTGAAGGCCTCACTCATGATGACGATGTATTTGCAGTTGACAGTACTGCATACCACTCCCTGAATTTGTACCGCGAGTGCCCATGCAGGTAGCTGCCTTCCTGACCATGTGCCAAATCTTCCTACCTGGCTGCTACGCTGCGAGCACAGCCAGTGAGGCGACAAGGGTGCAGAGCAGTCAGAAGTGAAGGGACAGAGCAGCAAATGACTTAGAAAGAAAAAGTTTCATCCAACATCAGGGGAAACCAGAGGCAGAGCTCCCCTTCCTCTCCCCCTTCCTCCCTCTGCATATGCACAGTTACTGGCAGTGGGAGCAACTCCATACCCCACACTCCAACTCATTTTCAGACAAAAAAAAAAGTACATTTCCACCCTCCTCCCAGAAATCCAGTAAGTTAGCTCAGGTTTTTTCCATCCTTCGTTTTTGATCCGTTTGTGCTTTCAGTGAGTTTTTATCAGGGTCAGTCAGCCCGTGCACGGTGGGAAGATCAGGGTGGCTGCCATGCAAGCTGCTGGGTTACCCCAGGCAGCTCTCTGGATTCAGCACCTCCATTTTCACACCAGCACACTTCAGGGCTGCTAGCATGCAATGACTGACTGCCTTCCTCCTCCCGGTCGACACCATTTGGATGCAGTGAAGCTGGCTGTCTTCTTTGGGGCACTGGTAAGGCAGCAGGCAGGAACATTGGGTCTGTGTCTCTGTGAAAGAATGTGTTGGAGTTTTAGCTGCAAACATCATGACTAAACACATGCATTTTACAGTTCGACAACATTTTGAAATCAACAGGGAAAAATGCCATTACAGGTTCATGGTACATTAGTTAGAGAGCCTAGTGTGCACACAAAGATATCAGGGTATTAGAAATAGAGACAAAAGAAGCTTTAAATATCAGTTTCTGCAGCACTGGCCCATACAGGAGCAGAAATGAAAATTCTAACTATTTTTATCCACTGGTTTTCCCTGACCTTTCCTCTAAACAAAAAGTTATGAACTTGACTTTCCGTTCCCAATTATCCTTACGCACAATGTTGCTGTGAAATGGAGTCTTGAGGTCAGTATTGTGTCAGTTTCTATTTCATTAAACCTCCTTTTATGAATGCTAAGCTATCTGCTGCTGGTCTTGGTAAAGCTCAATGCTGCCTGTTATTTCATTATCCATTTCTGATCTAATCAGATTCTGACTTTTTAGATTCTTTCCCAGAAATTTCCTAGGCAGGAAACCAAGTTTCTGCCTTTCCTTTCTTAAAACCTGTGAAAAGTGTTTTTTTTTCATCAGTTTAGCTGCTTTCACATGGTACTGCAGTATATTCTGCCCCATGTTAATACCAGCTACTCATTCTCAGGAATGCCAAAACTTCCATTTGCTAAATGTTTATGCTTACTTGTGGGAAAGAGGACTTTTGTGAAGGTGAGGAGGAAAGTTCAATTCAAACCTCCTGAGCATCACAATGAAATCTTATTTTATTTAATTTTACTCTTGCTTGCACTCTCATTTTTGCTTGCTGAACAGGACTCCTGTGAGCCTTTCAGAGAAGAACACCGAACAGCTGGCACAGGATCCAACTTCAAGCCACCTCCACAGTGGGAACACACCTAGGCTGCTTTAGGGCTCTGAAGTAAATAAGCCCAAGGCCTTTCTAAGTTATAATCACCTTTTGAAGGCTCCTGCACACTGCAGTGCCTGAGGCGCAGACTTGGTCCTGGCCTCTGCTTCAGCCCCACACAGGAGCAATACCTCATGTGGTAGCTTTACAGCCATCTACTTCAAACCCTATACTGCCACAAATCATCCTGAATATGCAAAAATCAAGTTTTACGATTGCTGCACATCACTAGTGCCTTTTTGTTTGTCATAAATAGGCAAGGTACGATAAGGATCATATTGTCTCTGGAAGCAAGTAGAGGAATGAGTATGGCTGCCACTCAGTCTTTTCCTGGCAAGCATGTGATGGGTGCCAAGCCAGCCAGCACCTCATACATTTACAGGAAAACCCACTGCTCTTATCAGCCATTTACACAGTAAATAGCCAAGTTGCACAACAGTGTTTATAAAATAATCCTCTTTGGGATTTCACCAAACAGCTTAGTTCATTACAACTCTTAATGAACACAGTTTTCACATGTGGGTATTCGCAAAATTTACCATTAAAATCCATTAAGCTTGATGGTCCCTGTCTTGCTTTCTAAGTAGTACCATGATTTAATTTCATAATTTAATTATATGCTATTGAGGGTGTGGGCCAGATTAACTCCTGGAGTCCAAAACTAGTGATTATAGTATCCTCACAAGGAATGGGACATAACATTGTGGAGTAGGTTTCTGTGGTTGAAGATTTAAATATTAATTCTCCTAAAATTGCAAGTTCCCTTAATCTTCAGGTTCCTCTTGTGCCTTGACTACTAATGAGTGGCAGCTCTATACCACTTCTGCCTCAGGGGGAAGGCACGTATGTGAATGCAACACATGGTAGGAGGGACAAAGGACTGACCACACTTTCATACTCTTCTCAACACAAATTGCTCAGAGGATACAGACCACAATGTCTGTAAATCCCATTCTTAGAGCAATGAAGCAGCCAGAATGTTTTATTTTCAGTGCCTAAACCCTGGATAAATCACACCATTCAGAAGTCATACCTGCACAGTTTTCCCAGTCATAGCAGGTGTCATAGCCACATGGCACTTTCTTCAGGCTATTTGTAGAGAGCTTTGCCCTTTCAATAGCCCAGTCTTGGTTGGTATCACTACGGCAAGGGCCGACATGCAAGAAATGAAATGACTGCTCTCGGAGGCAATTTTCAGCTAAGTACTCACAGCTGGGCTTTGTCATGGTCTGTTCCGAAGCAGCATGTAGCACACAGATGTCTTCTGAGTAGTGGCTGCCCCAGGAAAAAAAGGAAAATTATTTTATCAGACCATAGAACAAGTCCATGCTTCTAAACACTCCACTGGTGTAGGATGAAGAGCCACAGCAAAACCGTGGCCAGACTGGATATATATCTTAAGAAATGAGATGGTCTCAACTACTGCAGCATCTGGACCTTGGGAAGCCTCTGATACCTCAGCATAGTCCCCATGAGGTAAGGAAGTTTTATTCCCATCTAGCAGATAAGAAGTGAAGGGCATGCCTATACAATAAAATGGAAAGTTAGCTCCATGCATGCTGTAACCTCCAGAAAGCACAGCAAACTAGCACAGGCCCTGGGGGTGGTTTAGCTGAGTTAATGCAGCATTGCTGCCATGGATGTAAGTTTGCCTCTGAGGCACAATTCGTTTGGGACCAGTGGCAGGCGAACACAGCTCTGCTGCTTATAGTTCCTTTCTGTATTACTCTTGGTTCCCGAGTGGATTCATTTTCTGCATGTGCAGGCATTTCCAAACAGTATCACATTGTGGAGCTCAATCTTCTTCCAGACAGAGGGAGTAATACCAGCTCACCTAGGTTAGGCTTCTAAGGGTTAAGCTTATAGCCTTAGTCATCAAAACCCCTCTAGTTAACATAGGATTCAGCCTATGTATTTGTGACAATTCAACCTATGTATTTGTCACCCTCTGAACGTGTTCTCTCTCTACGCAAGGGCTCTTGTGGGAGCACAGATGCCTGATTATTCGGGAGCKGACATGAGTGAGATGAATCCCATGCCAAGGGACTGCCCGTGGTCATACAGGAGCCCTGTGGTGGGATGTGCATAGGTCTCAGCTCTACAACAGTCCAGCCAGTATTCGGTCTGTGCGCATCTTTCCCATCCCAAGCACCAGGACAGCACTCAGACTTGCACCACACCTCCACCCTTGCCAGCCATTCACTAAAAATTCTCCAGGAACAGAGGAATGGTCTATTTGCTGGAAGGCTCAAAGGCAAGGTCATGTTCCATGAAGAAACAGTATGTCCAAGTCTTGTGTACTTTTATATGCTCTGGAGACTGAAACATACACATGTATTTTTGCAGCATATTCATCTGAAAAAGGGTAGTTTCAAACACACGGAGTAGAGCAGAAGTGATGACAGTGAAAATCAAGAAACTGGAGGAAAAAGGGAGGTAAAGGAAGAGTAGGCATCTCCAGTAGCAAATGGAGATGTAGATTAGAAAGATGTGTTGGGAGGTGCTGTTTGGTTAATGTCATTGTTCATAGGCTATAAATGGGGCTGTAATTTTGATATAATAGCATAGCTGGCTAGTATCTGAACATACGGCAATAATCCTGAAGTTGTTGTCACTTCTGTTACTCTTCCTGTTTTGCGTTCACAATGGACTAACAGTCCACCGCTGGAGAAGCTGGAGAAACTATGACTTTTCTTTTTTCTAGTGAAAGTACTTAACTTACCCACAGTCTTCTTCTGGAGACATACAAACACACTGAGATCCAACCCGTTTTTGTCCTGGATTGCAAATACCTCTAATCTTAGTTTGCTCATCTGAAATAAAAAAGTAAGAGTTGCTGAACAAGTAACAAAATTAGCGTGATTATCTTAGTCTTCTGCTGTAAAACCTAAAATGGATTCATTTCAATTTATCTCAGTTTTCTATCTTCAAAAGTCCCCATGGTTGGGATTCCACAAGGATGTATCAGTCTCTACAAAAGTCACTGGAAAAGCTGAAGTTTCAACCGTATGCATTCTACTTTGCTTTCATGAAGCCTTGTTAATACAGCTGTTTAAAAAATATATATACATATATTGTTTCACAACTTTGTAGTTAGCGTATCGTACGGTACAACTTGCCCCAAAAATATGAACTTGAAGAAGTTTGTGGCTGAATTTATATGGCACTGTGGCAGGCATAAAGTAAAACCAAAATTAGTGATCAGTTGCGATACGTCTTAAAAATGGTCATCTGCCTCCCAGTTCTACCTAGCTAAAGTAAACACAATATGACTGTGTTGTGGATCCCAGCAGCAGAAAAACAATAATACACCAGCAGGAATACTAACCTTTTTCACATGTAATAGATCTTGAAATAGATGGTGTCCAGGACAGGTCTTTCCCACAAGTATACTCTGTTTGACCGGTGACTATATACCCAGCTTGGCAGCTTAACTTAATAGTTTCACCAATATTGTACTGTTGTTTAAATGGGAAAATCGTGACGCTGTAAGAGGTTGGTGGCCTGAGGCATACTGAAGCTGCAATAAATAAGAAAAAATAAGATTGTTGTTGTTTTCATGATGCAGGAATATTTACAGCAAGTCGTAATGCTTCAGCTGAAGAGCCATATAGTCACAACAATACTGAACACTTCTGACTGACATTTAAAACTAATAAATATTTATCATAATTAAGTTTAGAAATTTTCAATTCCCTGTAATGTCAATACATTCTGTAAAATATTTTTCTATCAATAACTAATTACTTGTTTCTAATGTATGCTAGTATGAGTAATTTAATTTTACAGTATGTTAAAAATAATAAGACTGACATTCACAGCATATTTTTACATTGTTTTTGTAAATGAAGCTATTAACAAGACAAAGTGAATGGCAATAGAAAGCTCATAAACATATTCAAGAAGAAATTCATGATAAAGTTAATATTAAGTCAATAAAACTACACTGAGTTCTAGTGAACTATTGGAGTCTCTCCTGTTAGTAAACCCAGGTCAGTTCTGATCTTTAATTTTGATTGGACTATAAATACATCAGGGAATTCATGTGTTGTGTAGATTTTCAAAGCAATCTAGAGGGATAATACATGCATCTTCCATTTAATATAAAAAGTGGGAATCAAGTTCCTCCAAGAATGCTTTCTTCAGGATAACTGTCATCAACTTAAAGATTATCTAGATAAGTTTGGAAACAAAAAATGAGTCCTTCTGTTGAAGATACTGAAAACTAAACTGGAGAAGGACCTGATAAAATCCATCTCAGAGTTTTCTAAAGCACTGAACATTGCAATATCCTTACAGAATATGTAATAACTACACTCCTGAAAGAAGAAACTGAACTGAAAGAAGAAAAATCTAGTCACTCAGTAGGTTTTTATCATCTCTAATGTGAATGCATGAGATGCCCTCTTTAAATGGTGTCTCTTCAGGTACCACTATAGATTCTTTTATTAAAGTCTATATTTTATTGTATTTGGTTATTTTTATTCCTCTTTTGCTTTGTTGCTGAGCCAAACTACTTTTCTGTTTCTTACGTTCACATTCAACATGTTGCTGTTTCCAGGTTTGATCTGGCAGACACCTAAAGAACTGATAGCCACTGAGGACGTGACCAGTCATGCAGGCAATTTCGGCTTCCTCCCCCACAGCATACTGGTTCTTTTCATTCTACAGAAAAAATTAAATATGTGGTAGTTGTAAATCACATTCAGAATTATTTTAAAGAAGAAAATGAATGAAGGTAGTGAAAAATAAAATTTCAGTTAATCAACCAAGTGAAAAATTTAATACAATATTATCTTAGATTTAGAGATCCATTATTACTGAAGACTAACATGAAACAAGGGTTTCTAATTAGCTAGAAAAACATTTCCACTTTACAGATGGAAATGATCTTTTGCAAGTGGTGTTATACTTCCAATATTCAGGTGAAATCAGAAGAAGTAAATATTCATGAATGTGACTTATTTCTGTATACTTAGCAAAGAGGTTGTAAAAATTTCCATCTCTGCAACTCTCCCACATTCTTTCCTTCCATATCACTCACACATTTTTCTTGCTCACCCTGATAAAGCCATTTTCTGGTGGGTCTGGCCTGGAGCATCCAGACTCAGGTTCACCAATCAAGATCTCATCTTCTCTCCTTGCTTCATCATCATTTATACAAGGAGCCCCTCTGAAAAGTAAGAATTTTCTGTTAAGGATGTATATTAAACAGTGGTGTCACCAAACTTAAACAATGGTAGAAGTTCAGAAGCTTTACACAGTAATGACGAGAAATTTTACCCACTCCAAAAGATGGCTAAAAAAAACAAAAACAAAACAAAAAACCCCACCCTTAATTCTCTTAAGTAAGGGATGATGGAAAAGGTCAGAAGTAGCAAGTATTGATAGGAAGGAGACTSTAAAGAGCTAGAAAAGTGATAGATATAGAGCCACAATTTTTATTGACATAACTTGATATGAAAATTCATTATAAGTTAGAAAAAAAGAGGTGAAGAAGAACTGCAGATGGAGGGACTGTCTAAGGGTGACTGTGTTTAAGTACTTTGATTGGTACTGAGGGTCCACACAATTTGGTTGGGTTTTAGGGAACATAGTCAAAACCCTACTGTTGCTGTCAGGCAATGGTTAAAGAAGGCTGATTTCTGTGAGTGTGGAGCTGTACAGCCTGCCAGTCCACTGTTTTTCAGATGGTCCCGAAATGAATGTCCTCTAGTCATTATAGTGGAGATGATGAGAATTCTACCTCACCAGCTTCTGCTCTCGGTTCTAACAGAAAAACTGAACTTGTACAAAAATGTGCTCTTGAAGACACAGGAAACTGAGCCCAGTTTTGGGTTGGGGTTATGATTTCAAGCTGAAACCGTAAGACATTGGTACATCACATCAATTCAAAGTAGGAATATGTAAAGCCTGGTAGTTTCAGTGGAATTCTCTCTGAGGCTTTGAATTCAAACCTAAATCTCAAAGAGAAGAGGACATGATATTAAATCCTGTAGCTCAGAAAAAGGGAATTGTAAAATCCCATGAAGTGGGCGAGTTTCTAAGGCTTCAGACAGGAAGCTATGCGAAGTAGAGTAAATATCTGTAGAGGTACGTCAGAATAGAATTCATTATGTGTTTTCTAGGAATAAACAACAAACAAACCCAAACTTGAACTAAACTGCAAAGATTTTCAGAAATTTCCTTCTCTTGGCCCCCACAACAAAAGTTGGGACAGGAGAGTTGTCTCCGTTATTTCTCCTTGATAGTCACAAAGCCTCTCTGGAGGACTCTAACTCTACCCCACAACCATGGACGTTTTTACATCTACTATCTTCTTACCTGTCCATGAACACTGAGACATAACAGTCCTCCTCCTCTTCCTGTTCACCCTCACAGGGCTTCCCTCCATTCATCGGGGCAGGGTTATTACACTTTCGGCTCCTTTTTTTCTTGAAGGAAGCATCACAGGAACTCCATTCAGACCAGCAACCCCAGTGGCCATCTACAGCAACTGAAAGAAATAAAAGAAACTCATCTTTTAATAAATATGCACCATTCATTGTATTTATCTTGGTCCATATACAAGAGGAACAGTGGGAAATTAATAACAGTTTTCAGAGGATTTAAAATTGTAACTGTTAAGGGAGTAGATTGTATCCAGAGTGTGAAGTTTTCCAAAGAGATGGTCAGCCAAATTCAAACTGCTTTAGGAGAGCCTGAATATACCTTCCTTTCCAGTTTCGTCTGCAAGTCACATCCAAACTGAGAAGCAGTCTATTTTCTACTTCTATTGCAGGCATAGATGTTCTCAGTTTTCATGATGCTGTCAGCCATTTTTGATAACTCACAAAACACTGTGCTATCAAATTAAATCTTGGAGCTCTAACAGTAAGTCTAAAACTCAAATCTACTTCCCATGCAAACTAAATTAAAACACCACTGTCTTTCTTACCCCTGGGGTATTTTGTCTGTGTCACCATGAAGCATTATATAAGAATTTTTATTTACACAATATTTCTTCTCTGCACACAATACATTTTTTGCACTCATCTATTCATTTTTATATCTTCAGTTGTTTATTTCTTTCAAAATATTTCATCAGTCAGCTAACATGGCCTTTATTTGCCTGAATCATTTTCCCTTCCTTCCCCTTTTGATCTGCTGTTTTCCACATATATGGTATTGCTGCCAATTTCATTCAAAAAACTGCAGTTGCAATTGCATGTAAGTGTTCTTTAAATTCTTCAGAACACTGATTATATGTCCCCTCTCTTTAGTCATAATAAACTGAGTTTCCTTTCCACCTTGTAAACAACATTTTTTATATCCATTAGCCATTTTGTCTTGCCATAATAGTCCATAGTGAAAACCAAGACATGGGTTTCCTTTCATTTCGATCACAGTTATCTTTGATCTCAGCTTCATTCTCATTGACTTCTTTCTGTCTTTTCTAGCTAAGGAATCTTTTACCATGTCTTATAATTTATTTTACCAGTCAAGACTATTCAGTTTGATTTCTTTTTAATTTTCCCTTTATCCTTATGCTTTCTGACCATCACCTTGGGATAAGAAATGTCATGTGTTTATTAAGGGTAGGCCAGACATATCTTTGATCGACAAAATTGCTGGGGGATATTCAGTTAAAGATATGACATGGATATAACATATCATGAGTATTTTGGAAAAGCATGATAAGAACATAAAAACGCCATACTAAGTTAGATAAAGAGTATATCCATTCTGCTGTTGAAGGTGACCATAAGGATACCTAGGGAGGATTATAAGAACAGGTAGGGCATGCAGCAACGCTTCCCTAGAGAGTCTTACAAAACTCCAACACACTGGGGCCAGGGACTTCCTGGACCCAAAGTAATGACCTTGTTTTTAATAGCCCTTGATGGACTTCTCTGTTGACATGTCCATTTGACCTTTGAGATCACGCACACCTTTAATGTGCACAATATTCTGTAGTGAGGAATTCCACAACGTAACAACACTGTGTGTGGGGAACCACGTCTCCTCATTTGTTTTGGGCTTGCCACCTTCCAGCTTTGTATTCTTACATTGTGAGATGCTGAAAAATAAGTTCCTATTCACCAGTCATGATTTCAGACAGCTTCATCATGTCTTACCTCAGTTATTTGTTTTTAAGTTAGAAGAGTTCTAGTTTAAATATAGTGCTGTAAAACTAGTTTTGTTATGTGAAAGAAGATTATAATTAGTAAAAATAGTATAAAGAGGAAGGTGTTCATCAAAGGGAAGATTAAAACTGGCTGTGCTGAAAGGGATTTATTGGAATATGGGTGGGTTATAAACCAGCATCATAGGGATTAAGAAAAAAGTGGATAAACTCACCTGGTAATATATATGAAAAATGAAAAAGTGTTATATTGCCCAAGTCGAAAGCAGATAAATTCCTTTTGCTATATTAAACCAAGACTATCACTACTCCTAGAGCTCTGTAGGGTTGTGACCCACTCTGTCTGCATCCCCCAAGCTGCACCACCCTGGGGGCTAGCTGCCTGCTCCCCAAGGACCTGAGGCCCTGCTCTGGTATGGCCTGCCCATGTAACCCTGGTGCAGACCCCGGGGAAACTGCCAAGCTGGGAGAAAGAGCTGGGAGAAAGCCAGTAGAGTAGAACAGCACAAGATAGCAGGTAAAATTACAGACAAAAGTAGGTTTGCTGAAACAGGATTATTAGCAGCTCAAGGGTTTAAGGTGGTTGGGGGGGGGGGGGACAAAAAACCAGCAAAGCACCCCCACACCACCAGCAAGGAAAGGTATAAAATCCTGAAGGAAGAAAAAATAGGGTTTTAGAATATGTAAGGCAGCAACATCAAGGACCTGTCCCTAGGAGTAGCTGAGGCCAGCCCTTCCCCACCTGGCTGATGCTGCCTGGCCAGCAAAGACTTCCTGGGGGGTCTTAGAGGGAAAACGCACAAACTAATGCTTGTCCTTATATCTGGCTAAATCCCAGTTATCTACTGTGTGTGTTATCCAATAAATAACAGCTTTTGAGTTGTGCGTATCCTGCTTGCAGCATCTGAGCACTGTGAAAGGTGTATGAACAGAGTGACCCAAGAGGGGCAGTGATGGCTATGTTTTAGGACTAACCCTTTATTTAACATTTTTGGGAAAAGTCTCAGCTCCAGAAGTAAGAGCTTGGTATCAAAGACTGCCAATGACTCAGAGTTTGGAAAATTGGGATACCACCATGGAATATCTAATGAAACAGAGACCTGGCGTAATAGGAACGGGTTGAAACTCAACAGTTCAAAATGCAGGACTAAACACTGCTACACTGAGAACAGTATTTTTTTGATACGTTTTGGAAACTTACGATTTGGAAATAACATAGCAGAGAAAGGCTCAAGTATTAGTTAATTACAGGAAACATTTGTATAGGGTCATAATCATTCTGTTTTCCTTTTTAATGGAATTTCAGACTTTTGTTCTAAAGAAAAACATAGAGAATTTAATTTTCAAATGATCTAGAAAAGCAACACTTTTTAGCTTTTCCACAGCATCAGAATTCATGACCACAGCCCACAATGCATGCTACATCAGAAAGACCATATTTAGGTCATGACAGTGTTACCGAAATACCTGATTTGTAATCTGGAGTTCGCATCTCACAGTTGTTCCCATAGGTGCCGGCCTGGCAGATGCAGAGGCACTCTGTCCCGGAAAGCACGGGCCTGCCGTTATTGGGGCACGGGGCACACTGGCAGGGGTCAAACCTGCCCGCGTATTCTCTAAGGGCTCTCCTGAGGTTGCGACGTCTGGTCACTGCACACGGCACGTTCTTCACCAAATCCACGATGGGTGACACCTGAAAGATAACCATCCAGTAAAGAACTACTCAGATGTACCAGTTCAGTTTAGTTATGTGCCAACCCTTGTAAAGTAGGCCTGACAAGGGAAAGTGCTCAGGAAAAAAACATGTTCTTGTTTACTGTGCAATGCTTTCCTGCAAAGTAACTAGCCCCTGCCCATACCTGAGCTCCAGTTCAACTGGTGCCAGAATAATTCACTCATATTCCTCCCTCTTGATGCAAATCTGGTGTGGCTTTATAAGCTGAGACACATAAAATGTAGTTCTAATAAATATTTTGCACGTTGTTTTATATTGTGCCTGCACATTTGTAATTCATATCATCACATTCAGCACCATCCTGATTTAAAAGATGGAAAACATCCAAAGAGCTCTCTAGAGAACAGCTAATTGTTGAGTGCTCTACTACCTCAATATTTTTTGCTCTTCTCTTACCTCAAAGTCAACCACCACGGGATTGTCCTTTGTTGATTCCAGCCAGTTTGTGAAGACAGCATGTTCTGGAAAAGCCCCCTTTTTCTCCCAGGCGAGAGCTGCAGCATATTCTGACCTTCCACCTTTTACCAGAGACACCGATCGTTCAGCTGACTGCAGAATGGAACCTGAAAGAGGATTTCATTGAAGAATTGTCAAACAGATAAAGGCCTCCACAGACAGTGAATATAACAGAGTGATATATATTAAAAAAAAAAATAGAGAGAGAAGAATTTAAAAGAATATATTAAGTTTAGTTTTATGAAATTAGCTTCTGAAGAAGCCAACCCCCCCCCCAAAAAAAAAAATTCCCACTGTTATATTTAGTAGTCTGTCACAGTCTTCCAAAGAAAAGTATATTACACCTCAGCCACAGAGATATTCAGATCTACACAACAGACTTGTGGAAGATGCAAGGCATACAACAGACTCCACTGGAAGAAGGACGCTCTGCAAGACAGGAGCTTTAGTCCCTGCGTTAAACATATGAGTAACTGGAACTGATCATAAAATGAGGGTTAAACATATGGCACAGGTGATCAAATCCCTGTTTTTGTTGATGCAGAATACATGACTCCTGATATTCTTGGAGAAAATTACCCTCCTGCAGCTACTGAGACACGTTCTTGGCATTGCCAGGGAGTCTGCTGCATCGAGGTTTCTGCTTGGCCCAGTGAAGGGGTAGGGGGAAGGGCAGGGCTGTGTTATTGCTGCCAGACTCTCACTAGCCCCAAGCTGTCCTCAGTGAGGACTGGGACTTGGTTGCTGTTGCATGCTGCAGGCTGCGCCCGTTTCCCACTTCCAGCATGGGCTGCCCCGGAGTCGAGGCCAAGGGAGGTGTCTGTCAGATCCATGACTGCCAGGAAGACACAGCACCACTGTGGACCCCCTCAAACTGTGGGATCACTCGATCCCCTAGTGATGGCATTCCAGAGCAGAGGAAAAGCACTTCCAGATTGTAATTTCTTTTGCAAGTGAGATGATGTGTCTGATGCTTGCTTCAGAGAGAAATACTGGCTCCCCTGAAATTGGTGGAAGCTGCACCTTTGCTTCAGCAGAACTAGGATTTTACCCTGGGCACCTAGCTGAGGGATTGGTATCTCTCATAGTAAATGACAGAGCGTGGGCCTCATTCTCGTCACGGTCACCTTCGTGTTTCACAGTCATTCTGTTTGTGGTGCATCTGGTACTGACTTTCTTTTTCTTTTTGAAAAAGACACGCTTGGTGGTTTCTGTTCGGACACACTCTGTTGATTCATCCACTGCCAGACCTGGAAATACCACAAAGCAACAGCGGAATCACTATAATCTTGTTATGTGGTGGTACCATGCCCTCAGGCTCCCCACAGTGACACAAGCCATTGCAGAACTTGCTGCGCCCTAGTTTCTTCCTGACCTCTGTACCAACTTTAAGCTCCTCACCCTCCACTCCCCACTGCCAGCCCCTCTTTTATTCCTCATCCGCTGGTCCCATTGGCTCTACCTATGTCCAGCTTCTCCCAGATTCCTCCTTCTGTTCCTGTTGGGGTGGGTATTTCTCCCATGCCACTTCTCCAGTGGTGTCTAATGCCCCCTCTTGCCAGCAGCACCCCATGGAACAGCTCTTGTCCTTCAGTGTAGTCACGCTTGTCTGGGACACTAAGCTGCAGAGGTCAGCACTGGCAGGAACAGCAGACTGCCATTCCTTGCAGCAAGGGGCTTGGAAACAGGCTGCTCCTCCCAGGGTGGTAAAAAAAGATTTTAGTATATCAGCTTTTTCAAAATATATGTATACATACATTAAAAAATAGTAATACAATATATTTATATACTAATGATATATATAATGTATATATACACACACACGTGTATATAAAAATGTGTGTATGTTTATATCAGTTTTTATGTCACACAGTCATTCACTCAGCAGTGCCACCAACTGGTCTAAGAGGAGACTTCACTGCTGCAGGCTTCCACTTCCTCAGGTACAAATAGCATTAGACAGTTATGCTTAACAGCCCCTTCATGTACCCTCTCACACCCATACAACTTACAGTGGTAGCATTAAGAATCACCGCTTTTAATCTCAGATTTCCACTTCTGTGGTATTCGGTTTTCATTTTGACAATCTGGCTGTCATGAGATTAGTTTCAGGGTCATTTCTAATCATACCAACAGCTTTAATGACTGTAGTCCAGAAGGTACTGCTTAAACCTCTCATCAGGCTTCAGTCCTACTGTGGCATATATTTGACTGGAATATTTTTTCCAGCTGGCACTTGGTCTTGATCTGAAGATATTAAGAAGTGTCCCTGAACATTTCCCACTGGAGTACGTTTGCTCTCCATCCTTGGCACTTCCCCTACTCTCCCAGCTCCATCCTGCCCTCTGACCAGTTGCTCCTTCCAGCTCTCCTGAGCCCCAGCCAGCCTCCACACCGAAATCCCAGGGCTATGTTACCCTTCCTGGGCAGCAGGGCACAGACAACAGGTCTGGATATACTTGTTCTCCTGTGCCACTTCTCCCACCAAGGCTGTAACACATCTCCCAGGGACTAAACACCAGGACAATAATCATCCAATACTCTAATATTGACCAAGTAAGGATCCTCTTGGACTTTTGAAAATAAAACAGTCTGGAACAAAAATTTCCTCTTGCTCTAGCTTTAGGCAGTGTGGGTAATTCCTTTGTCTAAGTTTAAAGGATTAAAGTTTTTAATGTTAATTTGGAGAACTTACTGTGTGGTGTAAGGCCTGAAAATAGACAGTGATTTTGTCTTAACAAAACCATAGGAAAAGGTGGTAAGTGAATCATGACTTCTTGCTAAATGTTACATACCTGAGTTTTTTAGCTCCTCTGAGCTGTACTGGTAAAGAATGTCATAGGAACCACCCATCCTCCCAGAGGTGTAATAATGAGTGCCAAAGTCATCAAATATTCTGCTGTATAAAGCATAGTTGTACTCCAGGGGCAGGTGATTAAGTGCTTTTAGAAAGACGTCTGAGAGTTGCAGATTTGACTGTTTCATTGTGAAGTTTGCAACAGAAATAACTTTATGGACTCTAATAAAGTTGGAATTCTGGAAATAAAATTAAAAAAAAAAAAAGGGAGTGAGCACTTTCATAGGTAGTTAACTGCAGAAAGTAGAGGGGCTGAGAGTATGATCTGAGCCATACTGCAAGAACTAATTTACCCTGTGTATTGCACTACTTTAACCATGAGTAAACTAGCACAGACTAGCCCTTGAGTTTACAAGAGCCACGTTAGTTTCTACAGGATAATACTCCATTGCTTTTTGGAAGTATACAGGATTCCAACAAAAATTAAGACTCCGTAAGCACCAAAGAGAAAGCAAAACAATTCCTGCCATAAGAAATATAGCAGCAATAAGACAAAAAGCCAGGAGGAAAGGGTTCAGCATATAAGCACAGTCATCAGTGGGCTGTTTACAACCAGTCCTTTGAGTTGGCAGTTTGGATACTAGTTCACTGTCATCAGGTCTCCCAACTTGTTTATCAGTACGCTAAAACTAAAACTGCAGAGAAGAAGATCTCATTCAGTTTACGTGTCAGACTTTTAACAGGCAAGGTTTCAGGAAGGACATGAAGAAGGAAAAAAAGCAAAGCAGTAAGGTTCAGAAACTGGAAACATCTCTTCCATTTAGAAAAATCTCATATTTTTGAGACAGCTGGCTCTACTCTGCTTGTATCTTCTAAGCCAAGTGGGCTTGGAGACAAGGATGTACCTAGACAGGAGTTTCCCACTAAGGAGGGATTTTAACCTGGGTCACCTGACTACTAAGTTATTGGCTATTTACAGTGTGTTTCTGGGATTTCATGACAACAATGTTCAAAACAAACATACACCCCAAAAAACCTTCCTGATGAAAGTTTCATTGAAATGAACATTTCCATAAGTAGTTTTGGACTGTGTTTAAGCAAACAAGAAGCCACCATTCTACCAAAAATAATTTACCAGTTCTACAAAAGAACAACTTGATCTGTGTATAACTATCTCCACAGGAATCAAATTAAATAGGTTTCCAGTGGCTGGAAGTTTACTATAGATGAATTCAGACCAGAAATAATGAACTATTTAAATCAAGTTACTTAATCACCAGGACAAGTTAGCAAGGCTTGGAGTAAAGCCTCTGTCATAGAAACCCTTAAAATTAAGACTGACACTTTTGTGAAAGATGAATTCCAGTTTTATTACAACTCCTGGGTTTCAAGTAGGCCTTAGTTCTGGTCAGTCCTATGGCCTCTGCTATGCAGAAATGCAGACTAAATAACTGATCCTTTACTGTCATTAAACTAAAAATACATGAATCTTATATTCCTCAGTATTCCTCTGCATTAAAAGGGCATAATGGGAAAAAGGCTTTCTATTCTCAGAAACTTTTCTCTGGATGTGTTATTTCTGAGGTTATCTTTGTGAGCAACCACAACTTGGCAGCTGTGTGACTCCAATATTACAAGGTGAAAGTTGGTTAGTAAATGAGAAGAAGTTCATATGGTTTAATTCCCAATATGCATTCTTGAGCAAACTTCACTTATTTTGGGAGCTGTGTTTGCCACTGTTCCTTCCACAGCACTCTGTCTTCTTACCCATAACTGAGACTGGGAAAGGACTGATTTATTTTATTTGAAAATCTCAAATCTATGCCAAACCTAAACTTTTGTAAGTGGGGTAATCCTATGATTTCTGTACTAAAACAGAGAAGTATGTTACACTACAGAAGGTATGTCACAAGCAGGAACATGCTGTGGTATCAGAAACGGAACTTCTTTATGGGTAATTCCAGTGATTTTGTAAAATACAAATCACAAACCAGGCAATTCAGGTGTTTTCTTTTTTCATGATGTGATCATCAGTATCAATAGCTCTGTTCTCTGAAATGAGCAGATGGAAACTGAAAGGAAGAAATTGGAGGTAACATTTAATTACCTTTTCATATGAGGCTTCAATGGCTTTCTTGAAGGAGGAAGTTGATGTGACTTGTATTCGTTTCTTTTTTGAGAATAAAAATGGGATCCCAGAAGTTCTTTTGGCAGCATGAGTGAATGAACTGCTTCTAGCATCACTGTCACTCAGAGGAGTTAAATCATTGTAGAAATCTGATGCTACATCATCCTCTTCATCTATTACCTGGAGATTCAGTAAAGGGAAGTGTGTTTGCCCAAATAWTAATCCAAAACAGACCAACCTATTAAGCAATGACTTCTTGAATTTTTTCTAGGAGAAACATGCCTGAATATTTGAGACAAGGCAGTAAGCTGAGAAGTCATTCTTAACACAAAAGATGAGTTTGAGAGACAGGTTAGTAGGTGAGATGAATGTGAGAAGTAGATTTACTAATATGCAGTTATATAAGAGGAAAAAAAGAATAAACATGTATTACTTCTTTCTAAAATTTTGCCTCCTGAAAATTAGGAGTAATTTTTCAATACACTTTTCAAAGACTCCCAGACCTTCAGTCTACGTCACAACTACCTTTGTTAACTACACTAGGAGTGAGTCCCAGTCCCACGGCTTCTATATTGTGCAAGGCATAGAGCTTGGCATTTTCTTTCCTTTCTTCCCGATTCCCCTGCTAAAGGCATTAACAAGTTTGATCCAGACTGGAGTCTTAGACCATACTTGCAGCGTTGGCACTCATACTGCATGATGGACTAGGGATAGGTGGAGAAAAAACAGGGAGTAAGCCAGCCTGGTATCCTTGGTAAGCCTTAGTGGTGCTGTGCACAGTGCACAGTGCACAGTGCGGGCACCCAGACAACTATAGCATCAACTCAGAAGTGACTGAACTCGGGCAAATTCCCCCTGAAGAAATACCAGAGAAGATGACTTTATTTGTTAAAAGATAGAGATGAACTTCTAGAAGTATCTGAGACACAAGCTTTTCTGCAGACTAACAAAAAGAACTTAAATCGCACAGTTTTGGAGAGACTTGGGCAAACTAAAGTTTGTTTCTTCCATTAAATATTTCTGAGCATAGTAACTTTTTAATCTCATTGACCAAACCTACAGGTTACAAACAAATCGATTACAGTTTCCAGGGCACATTAATGTGCCCTGCTCAGGTGCTCCTTTTAAATTCATGCTAAAAAAAACTTGCAGCACTGGTGGCAAAAATCAGCAGTGCAGATTTCATCCATTACCTGAGCCTTTTTCGTGTCCTGCATCTCTTCTCTACCAATGCATTATTTGCTGCAGTGAAGGCCTGCCAGTATGTGTGCAGCCAGATGTTGCACCCTAGACAGAGCATTCAAATTCTTTTCTGAAGTCATCATCTCCATCTGTGATTCTGAGATTCTGGAGAAAGATAGAAGCCAGGATCTTTTAATCCTTGGCCTGTCCTGCAAGACTCCTTATCAGACCATGTACTTCTCCTCCTCCCACCCACACTCCACATCTGCCTACTCTCCTCACTGATTACTGGAGGGGCTGGGGCAGGAAACAGGAGGGGTCGAGAGGGCTCAGAGAGCTGTCTCTCAAGCTGATGGATGACTAGAAGAGAGCTGAGAAAGCTGGTGTTAGGAGGATACAACAGTGATGCCGAAATGAACTTTGGAGTTGAATGAGCCTCTAACTGAATTACTTTGGGGATAGGAGCAGGACCTTGGCACTAGGTCACAGAGACACTTTCACAGCCACAAGGCAGCAGGAGAGAAGCCCAGATCAACTGTCTTGACTCTAGTCTATTTGCAGTGAGTTAACATGAACTGGGAAGAGATGAACAGAGTCACCAAGCCTAGCTCAATTTATCCCATTTCCACATATTACCTGAAACATGTTCAGGCCTCACCACGTTGAGAAGTCCTGTCCTAAAACACACATCACTGCTTAAGACTTAGGTACATAACTTGGACTGATTATGACAAGGGGTTTTCAGCTAAGAGTCACTGCTTGAGAGTACCTGAAAGCTGACAGCCTCCAAATTTGCAGGAACACGATATAATATCCTCGTCTCATTGCGCTTCACTGTTGTGCATTGTCCTCCATTGAATGAGTTGCCAAGGACTTCCCCTCGACTCTCTCCTGCCAGAATGTGAAATCTAACAGAAAAGCAACATCCAGAGATTAAAAGATCTCAGGAAGATATATAGACTTGGATCATTTAAGTGGTATATAGCTGCATTGAAGATACTGTAAGTTTGAACCAACAAACGGTATGAGCATTAAGGTAAAGTTACTGCTTTGAAAAAAGCTTCTCTACAAGAACTCCTAATTTATACTAAATTTGCCTAAGAAAATAACATATCCAAGCTGTAGTAGCAAACCTGTTTCCTACTTTCCATCACTGCCCTCTAGACAATCACACACAAAGTTAGCATAAGATTCTCTAGTCAATCATTCTTATTTAAGCAGAGACACAAATAAAAATGGCCTGGGAAAATGAGTGGCTCCCCATTCATGACATGAATGATGTTTCCAGAGTGCACTGAAGTCATTCAAAAATGCAAGACCACTTGGAGCTGGCATCCCGTGTTTAGGTGTTAAACTGCTTAAATTAGCAGTCTGGAAGAGGTGGTGGTTGGTATTAAGATGTGAAAAAATTCACAGATCATGCATAATCACACATCTTTATAGGAACAGCCTCCCAGCTTCTAAAGTGCTTTGGCATAACTGAACCAGCAATTGCTGATATGTGATATACTGGGTGTTGTGAGGGCAGTCAAAGTCCTCCAGACAGCAGTGCTTTCTGACAGCTCTTTCTATTGTATCTAGTATAGCAAGCAGTACAGAAGGGAGCCTAAACCTGGAAGATGGAGTGGGCAAGTTCTAGCCTGATTAATTGCATTCTTATAATCTCTTGTTAATTCTAATTTGAGAGGTTATCCAGTTTAATGGGATACTTTCACATGCTAGTATGAAGATTATCTTATTTATGCAAATTCATGAGACAAAATTTCACCATATCTATGAAAAATGCAAACAAAACTGACTTACCCACTTCCTATTAAATGCACGCTTGGGATACTCTCATACTTTCTGTTACACACTGTCTTTTTCTTCCCACAATTTCTTTCATCTGAGTTGTCCCCACAGTCATTTTCTCCATTGCATTCCAGTTTTTTTGCAATACAACGACCTGCGGAGAAACAGCAGCAAGAAGCTTTATGCAAAAAATCATTATGTCTGAATGCAAAAAAAAAAAAGCAGTCAGTGTCTTCCCCTAGTAAAGGTGTGAATTTTTCCGAGGAATTAACAGCAAAGCAAAATCCTGCCTTGATTGTTCTAGTAGGAAACAGTTGTTTCAGCTCTACTTATGTGCCTTGCTTGGAAGCCGTGATGAGTTAATTTAAGGTTTAGCAAACAGGTATGCGGATAAGGTTATTTTGCATTTAATCAGGTATATTTAAATAGAAGCAAACAAGAGATTTCCACAAGAGGGCTTACAAATTTAATAAAAACAGTGCAAGTTTGGACTCAGACAGACTGAAACTGAAGTCCAGTAAACTTTCTCCCTGCCCCTTTCCCTCAAGCTTGTACATGAGATATACAAGATCCAGATCACCTGACCCTCAATAAACAAACAATACCTTTAATCTTTTGATTATCTAATAATTTAGCAATTACATAATGAAGACTCTCATTACCACTTTCACACTGGAATTTATTCTTGCAATCAACTTCCATTATGTTGCAGAGTTTAGTTGGGAAGCAGGGACGGGAATCCACCAACGGCTCAGTACAGGCCTGACCCCCAAACTGTGATGGGCGAAGCAGTGAACGGACACGAAACTGAAGGGAAGAAGAAATCAAAACAGGGTTATTTGTGTATATTTTGTAGCTAAGGACTCTTAGGGGCATCTGAGGCAGAGCCACATGCCTCAGTGCTGCTGAAGATTTGTTGGAGCCATAGCCCTGAAGGAAGTCATCAGTTATTCTTGTCCTTAGGTCCTGTCACATCATCATCCCAGGTAAGGCAGGCAGGGAAATAAAATCCAAGAGCCTCGGTAGCCCTGACAGTGTACACATAATTAAACTTTTGATGGCCTGGGCTGTATCACACGAGAACCAAAAATACAGTCTCTTTATCTTCTGTTTAAAGGGTAGAGCAGGAAATGATATGTGAACAGCCTATCTGAAATTTTTCTTTATCATCACTGTTGAAACCAAAATGCTAGGACAATAGCATGTATTCCCGTTCCTAGATCAGCTGGCCTGGCTTGCCCTGTTTCACTGGCTCCCACCCATGGGGGCCCCTCATTTGAGGAGCACTGGGTGACTGGACAAGACAAAAAACAGTATTCCTGAAAAATTCTGTCCTAAAGATCTGGGAGCAAAATCTGGAACTCGCTCTCTCTCCCCCCTCCCTGTCTCAGGACCCTTCATACAGAGTAATGAAGCTGAAGGCTGCTAGACAAATCACTTCAGATGTTTTTCACCCTACTTCAAGGGCTTACCAGTGAAATCTATCTTTGTACAGCTGAACTGCTCCTTCTCCAAGAAGAATTTTTCCCCACATACAGTTTCCTTGCAGACTTCCTTCACTGTAGATGGATCCCGAGTCAAACAATGAGGGAGGACCTCCACTAAAACCGGTGTAACTGGGTAACTATTAAGTGTGGGTGCAGAGGAGCAACACAAGACCATTTGTGAACTTTTGGACTCAAGATAACATTTCCTTGTACTCCATTTGAGCTCCTTAACACAGTTAATATATTCTTTGTGCTGAGCTTCAACCTGCTCATCTCCTCCCATTCATTAGGAGCTTGCTGATAGTGATCTTCACATTTGTCTTGGAAGTCACGTCCTCTGTTCTCAAGGCTGTTAGTATTTATAAGGATCACAAGCAATGGTTTGGAGGAAAAATGGACTGCAGTCTACAAGAGCACTTTTTTGCTTGAAACAATAAACACCCTGCATCAATATTTAAAGTTAATAAAAATGGAACAATGTTTCATATACAGATGCCTAGGTAAAAAAACTGGCACTTGAACAAGAGGCTATTAACTGGAAAGAAGCTGAGAGCAATGTCCCCTTTCAGCTCTTGTAGTTTATTTGCCGTCTCCTGCTGTCTTTCTCCCCTCTGCTCTCACCATGCTCTCCATCTCAGTTGTAGGACAGGACTCCACAGTGCAGTTAGCATATCTCACACCTAGAACTAACGGCTTTTTCGTGGACTTCTGCACCATGCTGGTCTCATTCTGCGCAGGCAGAATCACAAATAAGTCTATCATAAGTCTAAAGATATGATACCTAGCAGGTAGTCAGGCATGGATTTATGAAGCTGTGTGGGACCTTTGGAGGGAGAGCCGTAGGCTCTGTCTGCACAAACAGTGGAGGATGATCTCATGATCAGGCTCAAGCTGAGACCCACCAGCCATGTAACGACTATAACGACCTGCACTCCACTAACCTGCAATCTCATATCTGCCAGGTCTTGATTTTGTTAGGTCAAACTGACTTGCACCTGCTCTTTCACCTCTCCAGTCTCTGCCAGAGAAGGTACCCAGGTGGTAAAGGCCTTGCACACTGGAAGTGCCCCATCAGCAGTCCCACAACTAACTCCTAACTCTACTGTCAGTCAATAGACACAAGCCCAAGAGGAGAAAACACCATCCAGAGACTGGATCCCAGAAGGATTTTGTTCCACAAATATTAAGCACATCCACTTGGCTTTTGTGTAGGCTACAAAGGGTAGGGAAACGGTGTTCTGGATTTCTTCACAGCAGTCTCAAACTGATCCTGAATATCAGTGTAAAATGCAGCCTGAGCACTCCTAGCCAGTGCCAATTAGGATTTGCCATTAACTCTTTTCAATAGATGATTTAATCCTATTACTTTTCTTGTCTTCAGGATGTATAAAAATGCTGTGGATTAGTCATAAAGATTCCGTGACTTTCTCCTACTTAAACAGACATCCAAACTCTATGGCTTAATTTATCCTCTATGTTGAAAACTCATTTATAATAATGACAGTGGCACTTTTCAAGTAAGTTCTCATAAATGGGTTTACACTACTAAATTGCTCCTTTCTGTTTTGATCTCCTTATTTTAACTTGTTCCCTCCAGCTCCTACTGTTATGATAATTTATAACCAATTTCCCTTTTTAACTTAAACTGTCATTTTGTAGATCAATTTCCATAAAGTTGAATGTCTGAAATGAAGGTAATTCTTTAGTATTATTTCTTTCATCCGTATAATAAATTTTCAACTTACTTGTTTTTTAACACATGGGTCACATTCTGACCAAGGGCCAAAGTCTCCAAGCTGACAGTTGATAGGACATGCTTGCTGGTTACATGCACGAGATTCCTGCTTTGTGCATAGCTGGTCACAGAAATTTTGCATATAATATTCATCCATTCTTATTTGCCTAAAAAATTTAATTGAAAAAGTTACACTAGAAAGGGAGCATAGACAGACTGTAGATAGATGTTCTCTAACTGTGGGTGAAGGCTAAAGATAATGATTTGAACACAATCAAAAAACCCTTAGAGTAACAATAGGCAGCTGTGAAATGTTGATTGAAAGAAAAATCCAAGTATACCCAAAGTTTATGGAGCAAGAAACTTGATTTTGATCCATCTCACTTTGAATGGCCCAAACGATGGCTACGGAAAGAGAGACGAGATGGAAAGAGGGGAATTCTGGCCAATTTAGAATATGTCAGTGAATTGCATCTAGTTTGGTGATGCTGAACATTCAGTTGACTTTAACTGTTGTTGAAAACTAATCCTACAGGGAGGAGTTTTCTGTGGGCTTGCCGTGTCATAGCTTGCACCTCCCACAGCATTGCTCTGCATTAGGCAGACCCTCTAGAACAGGGCTCTGAGCCCCAGCCCTGCTCCGCCAGCATTTGCTCACATGGACTGGCTGCTCAAGCGCACATGGCTGGCAAGGCCAATTTAGGACAAGGTTGTTCTCTCCTCACTATGTGTGTTGGCAGAAATAAGTTCATTTGGAGACACTGCAATGCACTATATATGTAACCTTGAAATTTTTTAAATCTTACCATTAAAAACAAAACAAAACAAAAAAACCCATTCACCTGCTAAATACTTGGCTATGGCAATATTTCTTTTTTAGTATGTTATGGAAACAATTGCTTCAGAGACAGCTGCTCCTCCCCAAAAGTGGTATTTTCTCAGAAGACATTTAGAAACATCAAAATAAAAATAGAGTTAATTTGGCCTTACCTGTGCCTTGTCTGTGTTCCATAATTGCAGGTTTGGGAACAGCTGGACCACGACCCCCACGGATAATGTTCACAGTAGCACCCCTGGCTGCTCTCAATCGCCAGGCCCAGCAGGATAAAGTGCATTAAAATAGTCTTGTCTATACTGAAGGTGTTCATCTACAGCAAATGGACAGGTAACACAAAAGCGCATGGAACTGGAGCACTCACAGTTGTGCCCATGTTACAGTAATACATCTGGTTTGATTTTGAAAGTCTATAAATCTGATCTGCAATACCAAGTCACTAACCAGTGTACCTGGAAAGTGGCAGTAATGCACGAGGTGCATCAACAATTTAGTTAATACTTTAAGGACCAGTCATAGAAATCACAATGGCTGTTTTTGCCACTTATTTGTCCAGAGTACTAGTCATTATCGCATGTTATTCCCATTTAAGAAATTGCATATAAAACTTTTTGAATATGTGACAAAGATTTGCTGTTGCCCATATCTTTCTAAAGATAGCTAAAAATATTTTCTGGGAATGAGAATAAAAGTATGAGCCAGATTCTTCTAAACAACATACAAAATAACCACAGAAACTTAAGGCTGGCCAGGCCCAATCTATTACACCTCAGCTGCAATTCATTTTATATGCCTAAAAATCACCCTCTGCATAAGCACATTGCTGCAGGGGATCTTTTCTTCAGCAGCTTGTTGTTGTTGTTCTTAGTTTTGACCACCCCATCTAAACCGCAGGCCATCACTATTCAAGCTCTTCCTCAATCCTTTGGTCAAACTTTATTTCATGAAGATGAAGGTTACAGACAGCCTTTGAGAAGGAATAATTCTTAGTAAACTTGAACAATGTTTTCCAGGCAAACCATTTATTCATTGAAAAAAGCAAAAGTTATTTTCTTCAACCTGAGACCAAATTAACAGGAAATTTGATAGACTGTTATGGTAGAACATAATCATTTTGTTTTGCCAGCCTATAGTTTTAGCCTCAAAAACCCACAACCATCACTGAGAAAAAGCAAAGGTTTTTTTTGCATCAAGTCAAAAAAATTTTCCTTTCTTTAGTAAACAAACCAAACAAGTCTTCACCCAGCTGTAGTACAGAACTCAGAGTGCTTTTTACACAATAAATCATGAATAGGCCTCTCTAAGAGGGTTTTTTAAAGTATAATCAACACCAAAAGACTGGTAAAACCAACAGAGAAACCAACTACCTTTCCAATGAACCAAGAAGAGAACAGGTATTAGATCTTTTTCCTTACCTGGACTTCCTGGCTCCAGCAATGCCCACTTAGAAAACAGATTCTATAGAATTCTCCCTGTTAGTTTAACTCCTTCATTGAACATAGACAGAAATTCTCATCTGTTAGCAAACCTCCAACCAGTGAGTGTCTGAAGTGTATTAATAGCCTTAAAAATGTTAAGTGCACAATAGAGATGAATCAGACCTTTTAAAGCAAAAAAATATCATGACACTTACTCTCGATAGCTGTATGCCTTGAAGCCAACAAAAAAAAGCTGCTTTATCAGCTTACTGCAAGACTGTGGATTACAAAGTCAACTTTGTGGACTGGTGTGACACCAGTGCAATTTGCAGCAGCCTCTTAAAAGTCTGGGAGGTTTTGTTTGGTTTGGTTATCCGTTAATGAAAGGCAGACCTGACATTCAGAAGCACCACTGAAGAGACCTTCAGCCACAGACCTTTTCTAGCAAATTGTGCTGGAATGTCTCTCTGTACAAATGTAGATATGGAAATATGCCATTCATCCAACATGAGCAGACAGAAGAAAATACCCACACTACTGCAGGTGTCCTTGCATTGCCCGATGGAGCTGCAGAATCACTCTGCTCTCAGTGTGAAGGCAGAAGGGTGAGACTCCATTAAGCTGGCACATGTTCATAATTCACTACTGTTTGTAAAGAGCACTAGGAAACAGAACAGGAGACAGAGTTAAGGCCAGGATAAAATACCTGTCTATGCTGCACCCTCTCTTAGGAGAGAAAGTGCAGAACCCAGAGAAAGCAAAAACCCAAATATGTTTGATGTTATTTAAAGCTCTTGCTTTTCATCTCACTAGCATCAGCTCTGGGCCTGTGCTGGTCCCAGGGAAGCTCAGCCTGAAGTGGCATTTGGCTTGCAGATGAGAGCTGCAGAGTGCCTCTGCCCTGCAATGAAGACACCACCCCAAGGCAGAGGTGCAGGGATAAAAGTTAAAATGGAAAGTGTGAGAATATGCCCATGCAGAATAGACACAGCAATGAAAAGCACAGAGGAAGTAATTTCCCCTAGAAAGAAGCACAGTCTCGAACAGAACCCAAAACACCCCAAACGCCATTCTCCCACGCAGTGCATCCCACACGGAGGGCAATACTGCATCAAACCCCCCTTCACTCCAGCAGACTGACAGGAACATGTCAAGATGTCAGAGTCCTTAAAACATACTTCCCAATTTGTTGGGGCCGACGGTCATGTGCCTCCCTCCTTAAAAAGAAAAACAGCTCAGAGCTTCCTGAAGCACAGCTTTATTTTCTGGTTGCCTTTGCAGCCTTTTTTATTCTGAGCCTAGCCAAAGAAGTGTTGTTACACAACTTGAGGACACAGTTAGCAAACTGATGTTCTGCCAGTTCCTTATTACACTGTATACATTTGTCAGAAGAAATCAAAATAATTGTCACTCTGGCTCCATGGTTGTTGCTGGATGAGATTTGTAAAGTTGCATGGAAAATACTGGCTTCTACCTTTCAGAGAGCATCTCAGTGCTTCCYGTTCATTACTGATGGCTCCTACGGCACAGGGGTGACCCCCAGCTTCTCCCAAGCTTGTTGAAACAAACCCAAGCTATGAGTTGCAGGACAGTGTTTACTGTAGTAAAACACTGATGGCTAAACGCTTCCAGCTGAGAAACTGCTTTCACACTCTTTCTTAATAGGAAAATGAGGTGCCACTCGAAAAGCTCATAAGTTTTAAAATAATTGCAAGGAAATGAGACTTCACAGTCTACAAGCAGTCCATGCGATTCATTATCTCGGAACAAGCTATTAGACAACCGCCATGTTAGCATTAAAAAAAGCATTAGATGGTGACTGATACTGGTAGATTTCAAACCGAAGTCAGGGCTTTAGGATGGCGTGGGTTGCAGGTTGCAGCCTTAAATGCAGGTTTACACAAACTTCAGTTCACTCAGTTGCCTGAAGCTGGTGGGCCACAGCAGCAAAGAGCACAGCTTAGGCTAACCTTTCAGCAAAGCTACGCTCCACTGATGACATGCCCCAGGAGGCTGCCAGCTCATCTGCAAGTAGACAAGCTGATCAGAGTAATGAAGGGTCTGGATCAGGACCACTCCTGTAGCTGAAGCCACTACTGAAAAGAGCTTATCCCAAGCATCACAGCTCACCTCATGCCATCGCAGGACTGTTCTCAACAACATATTTCTCAGTTTCTTGTAAACTCTGTCTAAAGGATGTGCTTAAAGCAATCTCACCCTCTTCTGCCCTGGCTAGAGATCAGCACCTGCAAATTCAAATCCATCCCTTAAGGTATGATGTGTTATGGCATCCAAATGGCAAGCAATACCCTAATGTTAACAATTCACTTCCCATTCACTTTCTGCCCTCGCAGTGAGGCACTCACAAGGTATCTTCATGGCTTCTTAAAAGTATGAGAAATTAAATACATATAAAATCTGTTTAGAGAAACATGCACTTAGAAATGTAGTCAGCAATAAGGTAGGGGGTTGTTCAAGCAAACAAAGCAGCCTTCTGGGGCTGAGTTTCACATGGAAAAGCATTAGCATTAAAAGACGCTCCTCCTTTGGACTGCAGTCCTGCCTGCTTTTACACACACGACACTGTGCCTTACTAAGTCTCTGGTCTGGAGCACTGGTCCAGCATTCCCAAGAGGCCATAGCACTATCATTGGATTCAAATTGGGAGCAACCCAGAGAGGCCTCTGTGTAGAAGCACATCATTTTACAGCACTTTTTAAAATTCAGGAGTGGGTAGAACAGTCTATGCACATATCCATGGCCTCAGTTTAATTGTTTCTATAAGAATCATCTCTCTAGCAAAACAAACATAACATTCCTTCATCTCTGTTGCAGTGCTTTTATAAAAGATCATTTGTCAAAGAAGAGGGAAATGTTATCTCACAGGGTGCCAAGAAATCCGGTGAGTATTTTGCCTGAGCTCACGGTATTTCTGGCTGGATTTCACAAGATCGTGCCTGAATCTCACCTCATCTGTTTCAGATATCTAATTTGCCTACTGAGAAAAGACATGTTATCCTCCCCTGTCAACTTCTAATCCTCACTGAGAGCAGCCTAAGTTCTTACCTGAGGGCTATGCTCAAGGGAAAAACCTTAACACTGTAAAGTCAAAAGAGCAGAAGGAAGGGATCAAACTCCAAAACATCTTTTGGGAGGTAGCAAGACAGAAGTCAAATTCAGCTTCAACTTAAATTACATCCCCTCATGCCCTCCAAATCCTCTAGGCTCYGAGATAGGAACAACTGATAGGAAGATTCATTCTGTCCTATAATTTTCACAATCTTTTCTTATTTAGTTTACAGTTACCACATATGTTCAATTCTTTGGATGATGAACAGCAACAGTTTATTGAACAACTGCCCAGTCATTTCACACAGGTTGTGCACACCTGGCTTGAGCTGACTGCTTTCACATTCACTGTAGGGAAAGTCTGGAGTTTTAAGAGCATAAACTGACACTATTCACTAGACATTTTTTCCTCAAAATCTTCCTGAAAACAGACAAAAGAAATCTCTCATCCCTACATGGCAGGTTAAAATTTAATATCAGTCTGGACTGGGGGGAAAATAGGCTTCACACTTCATTCAATAATTCAGTGAGCTTTTTGTCCTCTTTAAATTTTTGTCACTCCGTGTGCCCCCCATGAGACAGGATATTGAAACAAACAAACAAAAAAATGAAGGCATCTATGGGTGCCTTGAAGGGTCATCAGAGTGTCTTCAATATTGAACTGTTTTGACATATCCTATAGCAATAAAAAACATGAACCAATAAAATATCTTATTTCCCTCATCCATCACAGGGTGCCCTGTTGACAAGGGTGACATTATCCCCCAGCACCAAGGCAGTCAGCCTCGCCTGCAGCGAGACCAGTCACTTATGCTTTCCTTCACTTGGAAACCCGCACTGCTTCCTCCCTCCTAGTCCCTGGTTCTACTGCTGCTCTTAAAGAGGTCTCAAGTTTAAGAGCAGATGCAGAGGGGGTTGGAGGAGGCACTATACCAGCGCAGAGCACTGCAAATCACAGCATTTGAAGAGGGAGACAGCTTCTGTTCAAGGATCCTATTATTCAGATTTTATGCTGCAGGATTTAAGAGCACTAAATTATAACTGCCGTCTCTGGCTACTTTGTAGAGGGTTGAACAGTCAGGCCTTCTTTCTCCTATTTTATGAGTTTGCTGCTCCTTGTTCTTAATTAAAAAGCCATAAGTATTTGATACATCCATTAGTAATCACTGAAATAACATCCTCACAGATTTGCCATTGCACATCTTTATTTAACCTGTGAAATTCACCTGCAAGTCAGTAAATTCTTCATTCAAAAGATAAATCCCTGTGTCTCCACAAACAGAACAGTTTCACACCAGATGGTTCTGTGTCTCGGGGTTTTGATCTTGAAACAAAATAATAACTACCCTTTCTGCCCACAGCAGCTGGAAGGAGAAGTGTTCCCATAAAAAAGCTCCCACCGCTCAGGGCTGGGGTATGAGGCAGCGCTCGTGTCTCTGCTGGGATCAGAGAGGTGGCATTGCCGGAGCAAATGGCACTGGACATGTGCTCACGCAACTGGCCTTCAGCCTCTCCTTGTTATTGAATAAGTTGTGCCAAGCTCCAGCTGTTTCTTGGGGCTACCATGAGCCCTGCTAACTGTGGAAGTGCTTTCACAATGCTGGTGCCTGCTGGCTCCGGCTTAGAAAGGTATTAAATATATGCTACAAGTTAGAGACTTGCCTTTCCACTTCCCTGAAGTTAGGAGGGGCTCGCTGGGCCACTGGAGTAGGGCAAACATTTAAACAACCTCTTAAAAAGGAGTTGGAAAAAAGCTATGGTGCCTGACCTATGAAGCAATCTTAACTTCAGTAGGGAAACAAAGACTCCTGGCCCTCCACGAAGGTGTAAGTAAAGCAAGGGAAGTGCTCTGACCTCAGGATTTCAGCAGGGAAGCTGGGGGAACTGGCAAAGAGGCTGCTCAGAGGTTGCAAAGCAAAACTGGCCACCTCCTCAGAAGATATGCTTTCAGGCAGCTTTGCTCAGGTCAACACACAATTTGAGATGTTTAGCTTCAAGGAGAAGATTCACCAGTTGCACAATCAGCCAAGGGTGGAGGGACAAGGAAAAAGATTTTCCAGCTCAGAGTCTTTCTTCATTTTCATGCTTTCAGACCACTATTTTATCATTTCCTCATTCCACAAATGAACTAGAATTTATATTTCACCTTTAGAAGCATAATTTGATTTTATCCCCACTAATGCTCAGGGACTGCTCTGCAAACTGAAACATGAGAACAGGATCACTTGAGTACAACTACAGCACAGCAGGAGTCCCTGAGAGCAGCAAAAGCACCCCCTCTGCCAGAGGCTGAAATGCTTAGAAATGGATTTTATATTCCATGCAATGGAAGAGCAAGAGTCCAGGGAAACTAAAATCCTTTTCTGAATTTGTAGGACATTCTACCAGCAGAGGAGAGGACAGGGAACCAATCAGAAATATTATGTACTTGCAATCATTCAGTACACAGCTGCCTCACCTCCTTTCTGTGGATGGATGTAAAGACCTCTATCGTTTGTATAACTCAGTGCTTGCCAGACCTTTCACCAAGGAAGAAGGAGCCACCATCTGGATGAAGAGGGTTTGAACCCATCTCAGGAGAGAGTTGCATATCCTACACTGCATGAGATGAAAGCGCTCAGGACCCCTCTGGCACAGCAGCAAAGAACCTACTCTAGAGAGAACTGCAGGACTTATGGGAAAGGAAGCAGGCAAGTAAGCACCTAATGCTAGTTAGCGATGAGGGTACACAGCCGGAAGGACTATGTATGAGCTGGGACTCAAGACCCACTTCTTGTATAAGAGTAGCACTGGATTTGTCCCAAAATTCTTAGATGAACTGGACTTTATCTTGCAACATTTTCCAGAATAAATAAAATATACCACTAAGCAGTGGTGAAGCAAGTGATTTATTTAATTACTTGTTTTCCTGGTTAACACTTCATAAGTACTAATAAGATGACAGAATTATCAGTAGCCAGCAAAACACACTCTCATCATTACTTTCATAAGAGAGCAATTGAAATGTTTGTCAAAATTTTAATGGAAATTGCTTTTTTAACAATCAAATTTTTTCATAGAAAATACCTACCTTTCTGCTAAATAGAGCTAATCTGTGGTGTATCCAGAAAAATCTGAATCACACACATCCAGCTCTCTTTCTAAAACCCTGCAAGTGGTAAATCAAGATGATTAAGCTTGACAAGAACTGATCAAGGGGTGGGATTTCCTCCATTCACTACAGATATTGCTCAGTTTTTCATGCATCCAAATCAAATCAGACTCATTAAATCAAAATTGCAAGAAACTTGAGAAAGAATTATGTCCTAAAAGATGCACCAGGACAGATACCTGGTCCTGTCTGCTCCTTCCTAGAAGGGGTTAGAAATCCACTAGAACTGTGAAAGCTGAAACTCATCAGCGCCTTTGGATCACATACACGTGCTCATTGTCCGTACTGGTTGAACTGGCCGGCTGCAGGGGAAGGGGCTGCCTCCTCACTGAGACAGTAATGCTGCTTTTCCTTGCTGCAGTCAGAAACCTGTACACACCCCTCAGATCTGTCCTTTCACTTCCTCCTTGGACAGCATGGGAAATACAGACTTTTCTGTTGGAGTTTAGGTCTAAAGGGGCCTCATGTCCCAGTGAATAATACAAGTTACAAAACAGGGCTGGGTGCCCCTTGTTACAGAGGAGGAGCTGTATACAGACAATTTTCCCTCATGGGAGCCAAAGGAGATACATCACAGCTGCCCTCACAGAAGTGACCCTCTTTTTTGCTCTGTGGAGATATTTAAGGACTACCCAGGTTACCATAAGATTCACACAGCCTATGGAGGGGCAAATGCACATAATAACACAGTAACAGGACATGAATGGCAGCTTTTCAGCCACTTACTCTCACTCTCCTTCCTCAACACTACATCAAGTGACTGGCACACGATTCGTGGTTGAGCCGGGGACAGCACTCCCTGTGAGCCACTTTGTCCTACAGTGGTAATCACACCTGGCAGTGTGAGACCATGGTGTACTCATCTGCAGACACCTCCTAAATTAATTCCAGCTGCTATTTAAATCACTGAGCAATTTAAGTCTCCCTTAGTAACTATAGGCAGTAGCACAGAAATGAGAGATGGATGCTAAGGACCGAGTTACCAAATAGGGCTGGTAATTCTGGGAAAACTACAGAAATCCCTGAAAGGATTGACAGCCAAGACATGCTGGAAGCTGTGTCTGCGTTTGCTTCTCCTACAAGAAGTGACAGTGCTTTTGGAGTCCTAGCAAACAGTAGGGCAAACATAGTTGTGAGGCACAGTACATTTGTGTAGCATAGTTGAGTGGATATTTCAAACAAAAGACAAGAGAAAATACCTGTCATTTCACATAACAAATAACCCTGCAGCCATATCAATGCCTGATGCAGATGGAGGTACTGTGAGTACCTGTGAGCATACCTAAAGTTCAGGAGATAGCAGCTTGTGTCACAGCTGATCAGCCTTTCCCCAGTATTTACCAGTGCAGCCTCTCCCTGTTTGTAAAGAGATAACTGGGAAGTGCATGGCCTGCCTAAAGGCTTTGGTAACTCCTGTAAAATCATGTCTCAAAAGCTTACTTAGGTCATGGAAAGCACATGGAAAAAAGGCTCTATTCCAATCCACTGGAGGAAAAGCAGAACCATGTTGCATATGCTTTGCAACTGCATGAGCTGTTTGTTGCAGTATGCTTTCTTGTTTAAGGAGGGAAGGTCTAGAAATTTTCCTTTACAGGTTTCACCAGCTGCTTTCAGCCAGTTTGCTGGTGGCAGATCTTAACTTTCTGAAAGAGATAAGATGGCACTAAAAATGCTGAAAGTAGGAAGATAAGATCCTGCTTGATAGAAAAACAGACAGAAAAAGCTTCCAAAGGAGTCAAAGGCAATTAGAAGCAGTGTTCATGCTAAGCTGCTGGCTGCACCTGATACAGGATACCACCAGCCTGTAAGAAGGGCTCAGCACAGCTGATGCCATCCTCTGAACGTATGCTGCCTTGAACCAAGTCTGCATGGCTGCTGGAGGCACATGACGGATCAGCTGAAGCAATTGCTACTACAGGCCTCAGATTTGCCATCTGGAAACCTAGGCAGAATATTGGCAAGCCTTTGGTCAGGAGTAGGATTAGGGCTATATCAAAAGGAACAGTGTGAAGCAAGAAGGATTTCTGAGAAACAACAGCATTTAAAATTGAGAAGTAAGCAGACCAGAACCCCAACGCTGCACTGCAGGGAAGAGGGTGCTGGGAATTGTGCTCCTTCCTGAGAAGTGCTTCTGCCTGCCACCTCCACTGGTCGCCGCTCAGACCACTGCTGCTGCGCAAAAAGAGAGACTCTCCTCTCACTCTGCTGTTCTCTCAGGGGCCTTTCAAATTCCTGGGAAGATTTCCTTTGCTCTGCAGGAGCTAACAGTAGTAATCAACCTCATCCTGTATTAGACAGGGATCAGATGGGCAATTCCTCTGAGGCAGAAGTATCCCGCTGCCTCTGCGTGTGCAGTGCTTTGGGATCTTCCTTTCCTGCAGTAGAGCTGGTGCCACCCTACAGATTCTGCACAGCCATAGGATACCTTGGGGAAAAGCCTTGAACCGAAGGGGAGACCTCCTGACCCATCAAAGACTGACACAATATTCCTGCAGCAGCTTCATGCCTTCTCAGGGTCCCTTCTAACTGGATAAAACCCTGTTCAGGCAAAGTGCCTGCCCGTGCAGGCTTTCGTATAGGATTGGGGTTCTCTGGGCGAACACGTTTCCATACAGGAGTCACAGGCTGTGTTCGCGCCACGGCTGTAGCACCAACGGTGCCCGTAGCTGGCAATGGCATTGCAGGAGGAAAGGAAGGAACTGAATATTTTCTTCTGGTTTATTATCTGACCCCAGTAAAATAATGCTATCTTATGCCTAAGTGGAGATGCTTGATTTAATTAACTTCTATAAAGTATTTCAAATGAAAGAAGATGGAGAAAAACTTTTTTATGACTAATCTATCAATAGCAGAAAAATAGGCAAACTGAAAGTAACACTGTGTGCTTAGATGTAATTAAACTTATCAGTATGCTTAGATCTAATTAAAAACCATTAAAATGTGTTATTCTTTCAGGCATCACAATGCAGAATCTGTGAATAAACTTATATTCCAGCAGATTCTTCCCCACTGAAGCCAATGTTTGCAGTCTGATTTATAACTCCTTTCCCCCACCTCTCCTTTACTACCAATATACCAGTGCTCCTCTAACCTTTAAGTGCTGTGTTCACATGGCACAAACTCCCTTAAAATAAAAATGTCTGTAAATACTAAATCAGTGTTGGAAAAATATTTCTTGCTATAGTGTCCCCCTGCCTTGACCTCAAATAAGGAATTCTGAGAGAACTGGTACACCTGGGCTGTCTGATTAAAAGCTTTTGGATGTGACTTAAAAATTCTGTGAAAACTGTCCTGTTTAAGAAAAACAGCTAAGTCTCCTTCAGGTACTTTCTCATCCTCATCCGTAATTAAAGACCACCAGTAAATCCAGTAAATGCAAAGAACTGACGAAGCTTCCATTTGTCTTTAGAAATTCAATAGATCTTCTCTTGTGTGCTACAAAGTTGGGATTAAACCCTTCTGTACTAATATTTGCTGACTATTTGAGAATTTCCCTGTAATACAGACTGTATTCTTAGCTGATTTGAACACATCTGACACCATTGATATTTGGCAGTATCAGTTTAAAAGTGTTAAATTTATTCCAGTTATTAATGTGGGTTATTTTATTTATCATTTCATAGGTATGTTGCATTAGCAACAAAGAATTTTGCCAAGTAGGAGTATAGGCCTGGAAGAGATTTCCTCGGTCCTGCTGTTAGAAGTACCTAAACCATGCTTAATTTATGAGATTTAATATTATAACCTAGTGTGTTTGTTCCTGCTCCTAGTGGAATAGGGCTCTAAAACTCACTGCACTGATAGCTATAAAAGCTATTTTACCTTTATTTCTGGCCGGCTTAGTTCCATTTGTTGTTATGACAATATTAAACTTTTGTTTAAATTGTTTTAATTTCTGGGGTATTTCAAAGTGAGCAGAAACGGGGCAGTTCCCTCTGTTTTGGACAAGCTAAGCCCTTTCACTTGCCTTTCCATTGTCGCTCATACTAAACTTCACAGCCCTTCCTCCCTTTTTTTTCCTAAATAGAGGTGACCAGAACCTGGCCAGATGTGTCACCGGTACCTTGTATGCCTTCTAATTTCTATGTCAAATTCCTTGCCAGCTAAAGCATAGGTTTTTTCCACTCCTACCTTGCACTGTTAACTGATCCATTCTGCAGTGAAGTGACATATCTTCTTCTCTTTCAAGCTCAGGAGCCCCCGACTGAGGCAGATGCACATGCCTTCAGCCCAAAGCTCATGATCCTGGAGGAGCTCACTGGTGGGTTCCCACTCTGCTTGGGAAGAAGCTCTGGAAGCTCAGGCAAACCTGAATTTGTCACTCCAGATATCTTGCTGTTGGGTATCCTTCGTTTTTAAAAGTTTATTCCTTTTGGAAGAAACAAGCATCGCATTAGCCTTCCATCATCTCTGAAACAGGAGAAAGATGAGGATTTGTGGGAGGTGTCACTGACACAGGAGGAGCAGAGAAACCCACAGAGATTTTGGTAAGAAAAGAATAAAGTAAGAGCAGGACCAGGAAAAGTCCAGACATTCACAAGATCCCTAACAGGGCCTGTAGGAGATGTGTGGGTTGCAGGAACAAATGCACATGCCTCTCCACATCAAGCAGGAGACACTCTTCAGGGATCCAGGGGACAAGTCTCTCGGGCGGCTGCCCCTGCCTGCAGACACCTCAGGGCCATGGGGCCGGGGCACCCGGTGGGTGCATGGCACTTGTCACGCGGGGTATGAGCAGCCTGACAGCGCAGACAGAGCAGCAGGGCAAAGCCCGCACTGCTAGTACCGAACCAGGCAAAACTCGCCCCCGGAGCATTTGCACTGGTTGGCAACGAGAGGCTGGACTCCTTCCTGAGGGTCTCTTGGCAGTTTGCACCTTTGGGTCTCTGTGTGATGAGCTGCCAACTGTTGATGGCCAAAAGTAAGTGAGTGGGGAGCTGGCTAGGAGCTAAACCCCACCAGGCACCCTGCACCGAGCACCTGCACCAGCACAGAGAAGCTGCACAAGGAACCGCAGTGATGTTAACCCGCCAAGACCTACCTTAACGCCCAGCTGAAGAAAACAGCACTTCCCAGCACATCACTGCTGGGACACAGTCTCCAGGCCAGGGAGATGAAGTGACATTTGAAAAATTGCCTTTCTTTCTCCATGAAAGATGAAACAACCTGCCAGCTGGCATAAATGGCAACCTGTAGGCAGCAAAATATCACCCATCCCTTTCACTTCTTTCCTCCAGCAGTGTTTTCACAGAAGCTGTCAGGCAACATCTTCCATCACTAAACTTCCTTCCGCCTTGCGCTGAAAGGCTCAGGGGCAGGGTTGCTGCTCCCGCAGCAGGCTGGAAGGATGCTTGAGGTTCGTCTGTGCTCCCACAGCCACTAGCTTTGCTTTTTTCTTCTCTGGTGTTCCCTCTATCCTCCAGTACAATTAGTTCACACTGAAAGAACACAGTTGTTCTTTATTTAGAAAAAAGCTTTGCAGAATATGTGAAATATGATGGCACTTTCCTTCAGATGTGGTGCACTGCAATGAGAATGCCAGCTCAAAACAGGATCTCAGACTGATCAGCATTTCACAATTTATGATGTTGACACGGGGTTTACATATGCTTTCCTTGAAAAACGCTCTAAAAATACAGAATGCATTTGAAATCCAGACAGATTGTTCGCATGCCAAGTTTTGATTTAGTTTCAGTTGAGGTCCTGAGATTCAATAATAAAACTTTTTAGGTTGAGGCTGCAAGAAAGGTTACAGCTCCTGCCAGTACAGAGCGGCAGTATCAAAAAGTCTAAATGTAATATCATTACACTGGCAGAGATTTTTGTGTGCTTTTTCAACAATTAATAGAATAGAAATATGTTTCCATGCTTACTCTAGCATAACTTGAGCTTTATTTTCAATGAGGCAAATGGAGAAAAATCAACTGCTGCTCCTCCAATTCCAAATTACATCAATTTGGACAGGAAATGTGGAGTTCTTAAGAAGAACAAGCCATTTTGCTGTGAAAGGCTGCATAAGGTAGGATAGTAGAGAGAGGATACTGCTGAAATTATATTAAACTGTATTATATTTTAGTTAGTCATTGTATGGTTAATTGAAAGTGATTCTTATGAATCTTCCTCTGATAAATCTTTCATTAATTCTGCTAAGCACTTCTAAGTAGAATTGTTATCTGATATCATGTTTCATGTAATCTTTTTGAGGTAATCTGTCTTTCCTGGGACAGACTCTGAGCTGTTGCATCCATATCAGTTCAGAGCAGAAGTTCTGGAATTATGAGAGTTTTAAGATCAGGCAATGTCTACAGAGGGTCAGTACAACATGGCAACTTGCTGTCGTGTTGCCCACACCAGAGCAGCAGAAATACTGACCTGCTAAGAGGTAGCTTTTTATTCTAGCACTGTCTGAACAACAAGAAAATTGCAATCTAAACAGCCACATTAGCTTTGCAACACAAGTATGTCTGCCCTAATGTCTGCCTCGGAGTTAGCTAGATAATTTGCTAAATCATTGTATGCTCCAGAATAGAGCAATGATGTTACTGGAAAACCTAGTGTTCATTTTTAGATAAATGAAGTAATTGCAGCAGAAAACAAATTCTGTCCTATGAGGTTGAGAAATGCTACGTAAACTGGCTTAAATAAGACTCTGCTCCCAGATGTATGTACCTCGCTTTGCTCAGGCATAAGGCAGCTCCAAACCAGGCCAGCATAACTCACAAACTTATAAGCCACTCTGGGAGAGAAGAGTTTGTTGTAATGGATCAGTTTTTAAGCCAGAAGGGGTCTTATTAACCTTTTGCATAACGGAGAATAACAAACCCCAGCCAATACTATTGCACTGGGCTTGAGTGTCTGTAAAAGGTATATGCATGTTTTATTTGTTTATATATATATTATATAAATAAATACACGTATTTAAAAGATACCAAATCTTGATTTACAGTTTCTACCAACTTCTCCTTTTTCCCTTTGTTTGGCTATATAGACATAAATCCCACTGTGTGCTGTGGAAACCTATTGGCTTTAGGGGTTTTATGCTGGAGGAGATGCACATGGTGTAGATTTAGCAGTGCAAATGCAGTCAACATCAGCAGAGGTTTGCACATTATCTGAGGATCAATTCCCACACCACAACTGGCAGTGCCACAGTGCCAAAGCACTGGATGAGGACAGAAGAGCCTGTTTTGGTTTAACTGCTGTTGTTCAAGTGCAGTAGGGTTACACTTCTGTTGTACGTGCTCTCTCTGCACTAGGAAGATGTGATGCTTGCTGGCGTACAATGGTTTTACAGACAGGAGAACTCTCATGGCTGTAGGTTTTCTTCCGCTCTCAGCTATTTCTCAGTTTGGTAAAGCTCAGCCCAAGGCAGAGTTTGGGTTTTATCAAAAGTCCTTTTGGCCTATCCTTTGTCCCTGGTCTGGGGACATTTATGGCGAGGGAGCCACTGACCACAGCATGTGAGCAATGCCCTTCTGGCAACTTCATAGCTCTTTGCAGAAAATGGATCCAAGGGGATGGTTTTAAGAACAGAAATATTCTCCGTGCCTCTGCGTGCGTGCCTGTGTGCCTGACCGTGTTGGTGCCTGACTTTCTGCCTGATACGGAATGAGAAAAGAAATGAGAGTCTAAAATTTCATCTTTTTTAGAAAAGTTTATGTTTCAAGTTAATACTAAGGAGAGAAATCAACAAAGCCTTGGAAAGAAAAAGGATTTTCATTGCTGGCGTGTACCTTTTTCATGTCATATAAGCACTGCACTACCTCAACCCTCAGTCCTCCAAGCACTGATATGAATGAATGACTTTATGCCCCAAAACAGGTTCTTTGAGGGATTTAAATCTCTAGAAATGATTAAAAATGAAGTTGTATAATCATTAGCAAAATTCTTGTAGTACTACCACAGGCGAGCTTCACCACTAGGGAGCACCAACAGACAAAGTATTTTAGAGATTTCCTGTGCTGAAATCAAAACATAAATGCAAAAGAACAATATAGAAGCCATTTGACACAATAAACGTTTGAAGTTGTAATTTCAAAAAATTGCTACTGAGAAAGTAGTTGAGTCAGGAGTAATAGGGCAAGGGATTTTAATTTATTTGACCACTAATCAAGATCTGTAAGTTGATACCAATCAAGAGCTGTGCTGAATCATCTCTGCAACTGGTGGCTATTCTTCTTCCAGTTTCCGTAGGATTGGTATCTTTATCACAATCTAAAAAGACAAACACCGGGCGCTGAAGGAGTCTTTTTCTACTGGATATGAACTGTCTAGGTCAAATCTGAAGTACATTACAGAGCTGAGAGAACAAACACCTTGTTTTTTTCTGTGGCAGGTCGGGATTAGAGGTTCCTGACAGTGTTTGAAATTGTCTCAGAGTCAAACAGAGAAAATTCAGAGCTACAGCTCAAATCCCAGTCTACACAGCTGAATTGACTGGCCAGAGATAGTTGCTAACAGTTCACCCAATACACCTTCATTCATCTTCCTTTTGTCAGCAGCATGGCTATATATCCTCTTTACCCTCTCCTTCCATCTGAATTGGACTTGAAACATCAGCATTGCTATCCTATCATATATGCACAATGGGTTGACACTAAGGACAGCGTCAGACTTAGCTGTGAAACTTTTTGGACATTTTGATTTTAGCTGTGTATGCCCACATTGGCCTGGGCCCATCACATGGGCATTCAGGAGCCTAAAGGCACTGAGATGAATGCCAGGCTCAAGCTGATACAACCTCAACTCCTAAATGGCTCTGTGAATACACAACAAAGTGTATAATAAACTGATCATTAATGTAAGATTTCATATCTTGTCTTCAGCTTTTAATCCTAGAAAATGGGATTAGCCTTGATTATTTAGTGGCTCAGGACCCGCTCAAGCTACAGCTCTTCCCATTCTTTATTTTCCATGACAACCAGGACATGACAGCTGTAATGTGCCAACCTTTGGAAAGCAGCCTCTTGCATGCCTCACTCTGGTTGCCACAGTATAGAAGAGGCCGATTGCAGAGCAGTTTACTGCTACAGGGGCTTCACAGGGCCTTTCTTCTGCAGCTGAATCCGTGATTGCAAGTAAATTCTCAAAGCTAACATAAACATGCAGTAGCTGTCAAAAGACGCAAGTTGTAAGCATCTACAGAACTGATTAAGTGGATGATGGTATATTGAGCAGTCTTGTGCTGACATGAAGATTAGCACTTGCTCGCCTGCAATTCTAATGGGCACCAGGGCAGCAGGCAATCCCGCTGCTGCTCTTGGCATACCATCTGTGTGAGCATCCGCCATGTACAGCACTGTGTGCAAGCTGGGAAAAAACACTAGTGATCTCACAGTAGGAATGGCAGGTAAACACTGGTAGACATAGAGGCTGCCTTAAGGTATACAGACCCTGAAGAGAATAACAGTAAGATTCAGCCTGGCTTTCTCTGTAAATTATAAGCAGAATTCACAGTTGTGAATTTGTGAAAACCCTTTTGGTTATTATATGGAAACTAAACAGCATTCATCTAGCTCAGCATGGTAGCCTAGTTCTAGTTGGATTAAGGTTCCCCCACAATGGCAGACTATTTCACATCTTGTTCTTCCCAATAGTCCTATTACTGTAATAAATGTGCTCTTCATATCAAGGAAAGGGGTAATGGAATTCAGTAGGAAAGGTCCTGTTCACTTGTGCATTGCAATGAAAATTAAGGAGATGTGCAGAGGGACTGCTTGTGCATTGCAGCACTGCTAGGCTGGGCAGACACAGCAGTCCCCTTGCTGGGCACTCCTCAGCTCACCGTGCCACTGTGTGTTTGGGGGCAATGGGAAAGGGAGCAAGACGTGAGGCAGCTGAGACAAGTTAAACTGAGACCAGGCAGGAGCATATGTGAAGTAGGCTTGTACCTCTGCAAAGCTAGACAGGAGGACTCATACAGAGGGCTAAAATCTTGAGGGTTGCTGACCATTGTATATGAGTCGAAAAATGTAGCACATAAATACCCACTGCAGATAGAAGCCGCTTCAACAGATGAGAGTGAAAAGCAAGGTGTTTGCGTGGGCAAGCTTATCTCTGCTCATTTGGACTCACATCCTGAAATATCCATGTATGTGCTAACAGACCAGCTTGCAGTGAAGCTGAGCATCAGCTACCAGCATCCAAAAACAGTCAGCCTACTCCAAAGAAAGGCTTGAACAAATCCTCCTGGATCTTTCTGAGGGCACGAACTCCCCTTTCTGCCCTGTCCCTTTCCCCTTTTCAGGCTCAGCGCTCCCTGCAGAAGTGCCTGGCCTGTTCAGGCTACCCCATGGCCTGTTCCCAGCAGTAGGAGGTGCCCTGGAGGCAGGCAGGTGCTCAGGGACATCCCTGGTGAGGGGACACCAGCTCCAGCAGGACAGAGTGATGTTTGCATGAGTTCTCTTCACGTCTTCCCCTGCAGAAGCCCCAGCACTGCTGAACTTGCAGTTCTGGAAAGACATAAGAGAACATCAGGCAGCCTTAACTTTGTGCTAATGAACTTGGTCATGACTGTATCACTATAAAATGGTTTTAACACCATTCAACTCAGCTGAGTTATTTTTGATTCATGCTGGTATGAGTGGGAAATTTTGAACTTAAATGTGTTTGCAGTGATTGACAGGCTCATGGGATTATCTTAAAATATCCTACTATCTACCTAAGACACCTGTTAAAAACAAGTTTGCAGTAGTCAATTCTTCTTTAGAGGTTTAATGAGTTTAATGATCATCCCAGTTTTACAAAAATAAACCCAGAGGACAGACAGTCAGTTAAGGTAGGTTTCTTCCCCTTAAGCTGGTCCCACTGTAGACAAAAGATGATTTATTTTGTACCTGTTCTACAGATAAATAGGAGACTTGAGGTGCTTCTATAATTACTAATGTTCCCTCTTCTGGAAGCAGTGGCTATTTTCATACCACAGCCCAATAAAGGAAATGCGAGAGGCATCTGTGCTTTGTTTATAGCTCCATTAGCCTTTCTTGAACTGTAAATTACTTGGCAGCAGCTGAGAAAGAAGGGAAAGACAAGGCTGAATGCCAAAGGAAAAGTCTGAACTTCACAGCCAATTCAAGTCTTTCAGATTTCACTACCTAAAGCTATAGTTCTTTGAATAGTTGGTCCTTATAATTATAAAACTCATTAGTGGAAGTCAACAGATTTAGTACATGTTTAATTGTAGCAGAGTGTATGGTGAAATATTAGAAGTGCTTTATAAGATTTTAGCTATGACCATTTTCCATGGCAGTCTTTACCAAACAGCCCACCTTGTTCCTTTCTTATTCTTCATCAATTAGTAAACAAAAAAGGGAAGAGAAAAATGGCTTTAGAGCCTGTCTAGAACACTTGAAATTTTCTGAGGGTAAGGGGAGCTAAGAACAATAAATTCATGCACTTTCCTCCCACTTCCAGCCACCTGGTTTATGCACAATGACAGCATTAGGAAGAAAACATAAAGGAGCTAGCCTGAGAGGCACAGTGGCAAGAAGCATAGTGCCATAATGGCATCTGGAACATTATAAGTAGCATAGATGTGAGTAATTGCATTAATTCCCTTTAATTACAAACTGTGACCTGAAACAGGCTGCTTCCAAGAAACATGACACACCAGCAATCAAGACAGATTTAGAAAGTAACTTGAACAAGTATATGGTTAGATCTTTATAATTATAGCCACAGGTGGAATGACAGATGCATATGAGAATTTGTGTCCCTGTTTTACAAGTCACCCACAATTGAAGCAGCGGGAGAGGTAGCAGGTCTTTCATCACATAGGGAATCCTATAAAAAGCATTCCCAGAGAAGGGGTGAGTATGGAAACAGTACTTTGCTCTCCTTCCCCTGAGTGACTAAACATCATCTCCATCTTCTGCAATTAATGTCTTCACTCTTATGGAAAGGCTTTGGAGACTGCAGGTTACACCATAGCTTCTGCTGGGTCACAGGAAGGCGGAACCATTCTTGCCATGGGCACGATGGTACCCTGGGAGACACTTAAACCTTAGAATACACCTAAATGCCCAAAACAGCATCCCCACAGCCCTTCCAGGAGCTGACTCTGGATTTCTCTAACTGTGCTGTCCAGGTGAACGCATGCCTCTGTGGAAGGCAGGCAGACTAGTGAGATAGCTCCACTGATGGAGCTGAGATGACTATTTCTCTGTCATTCCCCTCCATTCCCACTCCACAGTGAGATGGAGTTTGCAGTTTTGCTGTACCATTTGTACATAGCTCACCTGCAATTATTGGAACTGTCCTCTTCTCCATGACTCAGAATGTTTTATTCATGATGCATTTACAGTAAGACAAAGCACAGGGGACTCTGACGGTACTGAAGCCTTTTTGCAAGCTGATGGCTAGGTTTTTAGCTGTTGTTCTCTAATTCTTGTGCCTTGCACCAACATTTGTGTGTCTGAAGGAGAGTTGCATGCCAAACTTGCTGCATGTGCATTTGCCTGTACGTGATCTGCAGGCAGAGCACAGTTGGCTACGCAAATCATATGTGTGCCTTTTCATCCAAGGATAACTGAATGTGCATGACTCCTTGAACACCTGCGTGAAGATGCAAGAAAAATTATATACTATGTAATATGGCTCAGACAGTCATTCTACTAGAAACCCTCCTTCTTACCCTTGCCACTGCACTCTCTCATACTGCATGGTGAGACGCTCAGAATGACCCAGCTCCCAGCTCTGCTATATCTGACAGCTTTAATCTCCTGAGCTGCACCAAAAGTCCTTGCATTTGCAGGAGAATAAAGAGACACCTCCATTATGAGCCTACATGGTCTCATGCTGCTATATCCTTCATAGCAGACATGGATGGAAACCCACACAGTTAGACTGATAAAGAGAGGAGAGCTGACTCCGTGCTTGTTCCCTACCCTTTGTTCATGTCCATACAGTCACATGCTATCCCTTCCCCTGCCCAAGGCATTGATAGCTCCTCAGTGACTCAATGCTGTATCATAAAAAGGAGACAACATCCTGTCCTTCCCCACCAGCCACCAGTGCTAGGAAGAGTAGGATCACTGATATTTCTGAGACATACAGACACTTTGACAGTGAAAGCCATAAAATTCAATGATTTAAACAGACAGAAAAAACCACCCATTTCTGAGGAGTTTATGAACCTTGGCCTCCCTACCAATGCATCTATACTAACACATCTTGAGGCATTCAAGAGGTAGATCCAACAGGTCACACTGATTTTATGATTTTAAGTCCATCTATCACACAACTCTACATTTTTCAGTGTTTTTTAAAAGTACTCTAGAAAGCATATGTGAGTACTTATCTGTCAAGGAACCCAATGGTCACAGGTAATGGCCAATAAGACAAACAACTAACATCTCTACCGGGGCCCGCATAGTTCTTCTGATCTCCTTATTTGCAGGCAGATGGAGAGCAGAAGAACTTATAATTCCCTAAGACACCATTTACAAGTAATTGAGGCCTTGGTTTTTCTATAGATTTTAAAGACCATTAAGTCCCTCTGGAAACCAACAGTGAGTCTCTAACTCCCTCAACTGTCCTTTAAAATCCCAGCCTGAGGCCTTGCTCCTGTTCCCATTGCAGTAATTAAATTAATTAAATTCAGAATAGGGCAGCAGAGGGAAGTGTAGTCCAGACAACTAAACACAAGGTTAGGAACTAGAAATTACAACACCCAGTCCCATGTCTGCTTCTGATTCTTTTCTATGGATTTCACCAAGTCACTTACTTTTCTGACTTTTTTCCTCATCTATTTTTAGGCTCTGTGGTTTATTCACCTATTTTTAAAAAGATGTGTTCACCTCCAAATCCACTACATGGTTTTTAAATTGTTAATTTTCTTGGATAGAGACATCACTGACAATCAGCTCTGCTTCTCATCACACATTGCAGCATAGTCAAGCACAGCCTTTTAAAACCAGTCTGGATTCTCATCTCTGCTCCCTGCCAGCGACATGTAGTCACACTGTAGACAGAAAATAGTGTTTTACAGAAGGGAAGAATATACCAGAAGGGTTTATGTTCTGTACTTGTGAACCACAAGGATGCAGTATGCGAGGAGACTGCTGACAGAAGAAATTGTTTAAGATATAAGCCCACGTTGCCCTCTGGGATTTAACTCCACAGGAAGGAGGTTTCACAAGTAACACACTGCGCTTGGGCTTCTGGTGCATCGGCATTGCTAACTATGGGCATTTTGAGGCTTGCTTTCTAACCCACAACTTCTCCACTAAATCTTCCTATTCCCACACGCTTGGGCACATATAACCCCAGCTCTCAGATTCTGCATACTTTCCAGGTACATAACCCACCTGGAAACAAGGGGAACAACCTGGCCCAATGCATGCCACCGGCCATCCTTGATGCTGGTGCAAGGGAAGTTATGATGAAAAGGCAGATGGGTATTCTGGAAAGTGAATTTGTGCTGAGACAGAGTCCAAAGCTCTCCCTGCCACGTGTGGCCAGCTCCAGTGAAAGATGGGAGCCCAGGAAACGGCACCCCAGGAGCACCTCGCTTTCTCTGGAGAAAGGGAGAAAAAGGGAGGCCAAGGCAACTGGCTCAGAAGAGACATCTACACTGTAAACTGTAAAACCAGGCTAGGTAAATCCTAAGCCAGATGTCTACAAGATGTCAAGCCCACTGTACATTATGCATAACACTTTCTTAACACCACCTTTGCCCTGTAAAGATACTCATAATGAGAGGTTTTCCAATACTGCTAATGGCGGTAGGCCTTATGAAGCTGACTGTACTGCTGTAATTCAGCCCAAGGGAACTCGTAGAAGCAAATTAAGCAGCATATTTCAGACATTTGCCTTCTTTTTTTTTCCCTCCTCACCCCAGTCAAGAAGGTCATGCAAAATGCCTTTCATTTCATTAAAGGCAATTTAAGTCGTTAAGGTCCAGCTGACACTGTAGTGTTAACTTTGTTCTGCAGAGGTGAGAAAATGGCTAGTGATCTGAATTTTCTAAGCTGTGTAGAAACAGCATGGTCCAATTACAAGGCCACAGCCATGGTTAGCTCCATCTCTAGATATAATTAGGCTATTCCTTCAGACAAAAAATTAGAAAAAGGTCAAACTTCAAAGCAAAGTCATAGACAGAACATGGTGAAGAATAGCAAAGGACTCTTCATTTTGAAATGCTTGTGATATTTTTGTGATAATAGTGGCTGAGGCTTTTTTTTAACATTAAGAGCAAGTCAAGTGAGAGACTTCTCTTAGAGGAAATGTCAGAGACAACGGCAAGTATAACAAAAGGTGAGTATGCAAAGAAGGGACTGGTACAGTGATAAGCGCTGAAAGTTTGGAGAAGAAGATGACAGCAAAGAGGATCATGTTTTGTGTGACCAGACTCATGAAGGAATTTTAATTGGTTTTCAGAGATACCTATACATTTAGGGTTTCGATGTCACCACATTAACTCAGCTTTATTTTTCTTAAGAGTGAGTGAAGTGAGATTCATCTTCACTGAAAGGATTTTGGTATTCTTGTTCTGATGACTGTAAAGATTCTCTTGGAAGAATTAGAATGGCTGAGGAAAAGTAGGATCAATTCTCTAAAAAAATTAATTATCCAAAATGTGTGCTATCTAATTAGATGTGATCCAGCCGATGCCTCGTGGCAGCTGAGTGCACAGACTTCTCATTTCTAGAACCCTCACTATCTGATTAAAAGGAAAGATGGTGTGATCCAGGAGCAGGTTTTTAGGGCTATTATATTAAACAAAACAGTACCAAAATCATTTGGGACGGATTTGTAGGACACATATTCAGCTACAGCTGAAGTGAGAGAAGAACAACAATGTATAACTGGGATCTTGTGCCGAATGTTCTCCCAAGAGAGATCATGATTATTATTTAATATAAATATTGCCTTGTGTACACATGTGTATAATAGCTAGGTGTACTGTTCTCTGCCTGACACAAGCCAAGAATGCTGAAGAGGTGCTACTAAAATATTGATTTAATGTTTTAAATACTACTTGAAGCCTAATTGCACTTTTCACTTGAGAATTCACAAACATAAGCAACATCTGATCTTTTTCAAGTCCTCAGGGATAACCAGGAAAACTGGATCTTTATTAAGTCACAGCAGAACCTTGTTATCTGCATTCAGGGAAGTGATTTGCAGCCAGCGTCATCACCCTCTATGTAAGGAGAAGCATACACAGCCATTTAATGCCTTAGTATTCACTGCTACTTACCAGGACTAATTTACCCTGAGATTGTGTGGATCAGTGTTGCAGTAAGAATTACTGCGTCTCATAATTCATAACTATATAACTTTTAGATCACAATACTGCAGAATCAAGCAGCAGAGACTGAAAAAGCAAGTCATGCCACCCTTAACAGTGGCAGGCACTGGAACCAATATACTGAGCACTTGCCGAGCAAAGAATTATGGATTCCTGGACAAAACAAGCACATCTTGTATTACATATGTTTGGCTCCTTAATGCAGAATTTTATAGATTACTATGCCTGATGGCTGTAAAGCATTCTTCGTGATTTAAATTTTAAGTTATTAAAAGTATCATCACACAAATTCATTTGAATATTTGGCTGATTACTCTAAGGTGTATTTTCCCAGCAGCTTCACAATTGCTCATGTTGCAAATTCATTGTTTGGTTTCCAACAGCCTGTTTTCTCCTGGTTTGGTCCTTGAGCAACACCATGAAAAAAATTATCACAGATGGATGCAACCCAAATGTTCTAAACCCTATTGAACTTCAGTGTGTTTAGATTTCACAAGCACATTTTGGGGGGCAGGGGAACAGTCCTGAAAGTGCTCATTTTTTTCCCCTTTCCCTCCACTCACTAAGCAAAACAAAAAACAAAACAAACAAACAAACAAAAAAATTCCATGTTAGACTTCTGGGTCTGAAAACAGAAAGACCAACAGAGAACCCTAGGGATAGCTTAGTTCATACTTAGCCACTGCAAAATTCCTGTAAAAAACACAATACAAGTGCAACATTCTTAGTTTCTAAGCACTGACTTGTAGGTCAGCTTGAGTGGCAATATTTTGAACCCTCTATCATTCACAGATGGTTGGATTCAATGTTTTGATTAAACATACACCTGCTGATAGCAAGATGAGAGCCAGGCAATAAGCTGGAATATATGCTGCTTTAGCAACTGTAATGGTAACACTTGGATTTCTAGCAACCAAGAACCCAGCCCTAAAAGGCTAAGATTTACCCAAGATTTATCCATTTATCTCTGAGCTGTGAAGAGGGAGCTTGTTTCAAAGAGTCAGATCTTGCTCCTGAATTTTCTGAAAATTCTGTTTCTTTGGGTTTGTTTTTTTTTTTTCTGCAATGCACAAATACACTCAGAAATACTGGAGATTGCACAGTTCATCACCTTCAAAGCAACAAAATTAGTGTAACTTGAAGATGGTGTTTTAAAGAAAGTACTCTAACAGCCATCTGGACACACAGCTGCAACATAAAGGCACCTGTATGTGTTATGAGCCTTGCTTATATCCTGCCCTTCCCAGGACTGTAAGGGAGATGTTGTTACCCCTGCAGAACAGCCAGCTGCGGCTCAGAGTGGAAAACAACTTGAAATATAGGAAACAAATAGAAGTACCATTCCATCTCTCCAAGAAAATGCAGCTAACAGCATTCCAAATGACAGAGCTTAGATGCAAAAGCAAAATTTCCAGACATTCAGCCAAAGAAAATGCCATTGTTTGGGAACAGCCTGAAGGTATAGACACTGACAGTGGTATTGTAGTTTAAAAGAGAAACCGTCACAACACCTTGCTGGCGTGGGAGGGGTTTCCTTGCCCAGCAGGTGGGAACACTGTACCTGCTCGCCCGCAGGCAGTCCCTCCCCTTCGTCCCGGGGCTGCAGCGCAGTCCCAGCGCCACGTCCCCACCACTGTCCCCAGCTTCCCCCAAAGTCAACAGAAAGACACCAATTCCTGAGGTTTTACATTTCTGCCAAGTGAATGTGAAATGCTGGCAAATTAGAACGTCAGTGTTTTAGCCTTGCTTTGTAGAAGTGCAGATGTCAGACAAGCACCAGGGTAGCGGAGCAAATACGCTCAAAGCAAGCAAGACAGAGCAAAACGTGGGCGCGTCCTAGCATCAGAAATCCGGTGAAAGGCAAGCACGGACTAAACCCATGTTAAAAGATGTCACCTAACCTCCACACAAACAACTACACAGATGCAAATACATACTTATAACACAGATAGGGAGAATCAATGTCTTTTTTCCCCCTCAGAAAGGATTTATTTGGAAGGTCAATGTGTTCTAAGCTGCCCGCCATACAGGCTTTGTATAGCAGTCTGAGAAAAGATGCACGAAAAACAACAGGAGACAAACATCTTTTGTCTTCTCCTTTACTCTTCTGGAGCTACCCATCCCCTGTATAAAAACAGAGACAGGAAGGTCTCAGAACCATTTTGTTCCCTTCCATCTTGCCTGATTTTTAGGGGAAGATGGACTTGAATTGAGATATTCTATTTTCCACAAGCCTGTTAGCATTTAAGTACTTCATACACCATGAAAGAGCTCCGAGGAGAGAGAATAAAAGGGCYCCACACCAGCTGGCCCACAAAGCTCTGACCTCCCACACTGTGAGCTGGTGCTGTGCTCCATACATTTTAAGAAATAACTGGAGGTACCTCATATTGCTGGTTTGCAAAGACTGCCCAAAATATATGCCTAACACAGAGATTAGTGTGGCTTGGGGTTGATCAAAACTGTATTTTTCAGGAAATGAATTATTCAAAAAGAAAAAAAATAGAGAAACACAGGCAAACTTCTAAGATATAAAAAGCAGGACAATTCCTCTTTGAACGGGGTCACCTCTCACCCCACACAAGTGCATACTTGTATGCCAGTGCTCATGCACATGCACACATGATGTTTACAGGGAAGAATCACTCTTTTCCTGGAGCAGAAAAAGATATAGATTTACTGATGAATCTTGATAGACATACTTTGGCCCAGCTCCTTTAAATGACCTTTCAAAGAGTTGCCTAAATTCTTGTAACTCATCTCATAAATGCTCAATGCATCAAAATAGAGATTGGATCATTACTGCTACAATATTTACCTCATGCAGCATTTGAGTCCGCTTGCTTTGAAATAAAAGAGAGCTTGTGAAGACCTGCAAATAGATCATATCTATATTTATTAACAAACTATTTCTGAGCATGCACAGGTTCCTACTCAGACACAAGACGAAGTTACCACAAATATTTCGTTCCTATAAGGTTCACCTAAACTATTTTTATCCACCCCCCGATTCAATTGACACAGCAAAGGTTGTAATAGGAGCTGCAAGATGTTTGCATTAAACAACATTGATTATCAGATTTTTGTCCTGTTTTTCCATTGTGCCCAAGAAAGAGAAGGGGAAGAAAAAAAAAAAGAAAAGTTCCTTACAGCACCAGCAGGTTTCTACACAAGATGGTTTGGCAGAAACAGATGTTAACACTCCAGCCTCAGTTTCCATCACCTACAGCTCTGTCTGGCTACCCCGTGCTGGTCGGCTTGGCTGTATGCTTGCGCTTGCTGGCCCAGCCTTTGGCGATGCCTTGCCAGTACCACAACCCAACCATCGTGAAGCCCAGGAAATACCCGGTCCATCATGCACATTGTACGCAGCTCAGGCCACATCCGACAAATGTATGACACCCACATTAGCATGTATCTTGGAAATAGGAAAATCCCTGCTTGAGTTCAGTGGGGTTTGAATCAAATTGTAACTGGTTGTCGAGGAGGACTTTAGCAGGCCCCAAATTATGTGTGTCTTCTAACTTCACTTAATGACCAAAACCCAACCACTTAACCAACCTCAAACACTGTCCAAGTACCCTCTTCCCTCTGCCTCCCCAGAAAGCATTAACCAACTCTAGGGTTTGGTTTGATATGAAAAGAGACAAATTTCACTCAAACTTCCTATTCCTCTGCACAATACTATGCAAGTAAAGTTACCACAAAATTATCAGCGTAACTCTAAGTTATTTATTTAATAGAAGGTTAAGAGCTTCTTCTGAATGTCTGACAAAAAGGGCAATTTTTTTAAAGAAGCAGGAGGTTCACTGAGCAATGAATTTAGTACCATATATACAAGTTCCCACATCAGTGCCTCAGTAACTTTGTCATTTAAATTGAGCTGTTTTTTACTTTAAAAGTTGTGTTTATTTAATCCAAAGTCTAATTGCAGCTGCACGAAGAAAGCAGCAGAAAGAGAACATCGGGGGAAAATCTCTTCAGAGCTCTATCACGTCAAACATTATGATTACAGGCAAATTAACGCACTTTACGCATATTTGTTAGCTGCAGCCTTTGCACAACTGACACTTTCAAAGTACGGAAGGAGCAGCTCTAAAAGTTGAAAAGCAGCTTAATCATAAATTGTTAATTTACATTTCTCTTTGTCAAGTCCTTTTAGCAATCTCTAATTTAGGACTCAGACATTATCAAAAAGAAAGCAGGGGGAAGATGACAAACATTTGAGAGCAGAAATAGCCATATTTACTCCCTTAACCAAGAAACAGACTCCTCTTACATGGCTCCAGGAAGGGTGGGGTTTGCATTTGCTTTCAGCTGCTCCTATTTCTGGTTTTAAATGGCGAATTTGTCATCATCAGGCTAAATTGCAGCCAAATYGTATAAAACCAGAACCATTTATTTGAACCCTTACAAAGCTGAGATCCTATCTGATGTGTTTTCTCCTAGGCAGAGTGGTAGGGTAGCTGAGGGCAGAAGCTGTCAATAAATAATTGCAGAAAAAAACAAAAGCCTAAATTTCTGTAAGTAATCTCTAATGGCTGGATGGTCTTTGTTCTTATTCCGTAGTAAATGCAAGAAGGCTTAGCCCTCACTAAAAAAGCAAATACACCTCCAGCACTAGCTGTATATTTGTGATTTTTAAAGCCTCCATTAATTTTTATTAACCTTGAGATACCTTATCTCAGGTACAGCCTTGCTGTCTTTCAAAGAGGACGTGGCTAATTGCGCAAACCCTTCCCTCGCTTTCAACTTTGATTTTGCTCTGTGTTCAAACTACACAGTCAGTGCTTATGGTGGTGCTATCAGACTTTGTAAATGGCTGTTTAATAAGTCCCCCTCCCCTTCCCATTACATGCAAACTGATCATGCACGCATACAAAAATTTCAGACAAGTTTAGCTTGTACATTTAACTGTTCTAGTACAGAGCATACAGATTACCTGATTTTCTTGCAGGGTATGATGTCTGCACAAGCAGATATACACAGTAATAATCCTACTATTACAAAAATGCACTTGATCTGACCATATTAGAGTTCTAGTAATACAGTATTCAAGCAGAATAAAACCTGGTCTCTAAAACATTTGATTAATTGGGGCACTGTTATTTTGTGTGAGTCCATGAATTGTGTCATGATTACATATTTGTATAACTATGTAGTTAATCATACACAAAACATTCAATGAGGTAGCCTGCTTTTCATCTGGAAAAAGCTATTTTGGCCTTGATTTCATTGGACACAGACCTTTTTGAAACCAAGCCCTGTAACAAGCCAGCACTACAGCTAGTAAAGTAGTGCTGGTTCTGCATTCTGCTGTAAATTATATGCACAAATTTTTAGCCTACAAAATACAATTACACAAATACATGTTGGGTGAATGGCCATAGACAGCTTTATGAAAATCTGTACATCAGATAGAYGAATGAAGGCATAACAAGATCTTTTCCTCGAAGATCATCCCGTCTAGCCAAGGGGATCTGCAAGGATTAAATATGGAAATAGATGAATAGACGAACCTGAATTATTCTGTGATTCTGTGATAACAAATCAGTGGGGTCTTCAAGGGTGAGCTACCCAGCAGTTTATTTATTTTGCATCAATATAACATGAATGAACTTTTTTTCCTATTTATCGCTACCCAAATGCTATTGAATCTTGATTTGTGTGAAAGATTCCTCTAATCTTACCAGTCAAAAGTAATAGCTTTTCTTTCTGTATGAAACAGCTACAGCTACTACAGCTCCTTAGTACCCTCTCAGTTCCCAACCATTTGCAGCTTAGGGACTTCCTGAGATGAATCTAGTTTCTGTGTATTTAGTAACCTTCAATAAATTTCTTTCTCACAAACCTGTCTAGTCTGCCTTTGGACTCAAGTAAAGTTTCAGCACCCACAGCATCGCGTGGCAAGGAGCTCCACTACATGAGCTTGTGAAAAAACAGCCCCTTTTGTTTGTTCTGGACATGCTTCCAGAGAGATTCAGCTGATGCCTCCTAGTTCTTGTGGACCACCAGCTGTGGTCCATCCTTTCCGTGCCACTTCTGATTTTATAGATCTCTATCATATCTCCTTGTATTAGCCTCTTCTCCAGTTTGAAGAGTCCTGACTCAGTCGTTCCTTAACTAGAAGTTATCYGTGCCTTTGATCATCCTTGTTGCCCTTCTCTGAGTCTTTTTCAGCTCTGTCACATCCTCCTTAAGACTGGGTAACCAAACTGCATTCAGTATTCAAGATGCAGGCACTGCTCAAATTTACACAATGCATAATGACGTGCTCTGGTTTCTACTGTTTCCTTCCTCATTATCCCTAATTTGATTCACTTTTTTGACCACTAAAGAGAATTAATTTTATTGCTCCATTATTTCAGGGAAAAGATAAAAATAATCAGTTTTTTTCAGTGATGATGCTAACAGTCATCTAAGATTGAAAGGTAACCAGACAACAAACCCATGAATCTCAATAGTCTGGAGAACAGGCTACAGACATGTACTATATTCACTGCTAATTGCATTGCAGCAAATATTTATTTTCAGCTAAAATATAAAACCAGACACTTATTCTTGAAAGAAGTCAATGTCAATGGAATTATTAAAATGTTTTGACCAGTTTGGGAGCTTGCAATGACTCTGTATGAGCTGCAATTGTTGAACATGTGGAAATGCATCCAGTATGCTTTATTTATGACAACTGTTCACACTTTCTATTGTTGAATGCTGTAATTGGAGGAAGAACGGAGGTGAATTTTATGGAGTAGCAAATATTTTAGATATTAACAAACAGCAGAGAAAGATTTTGCTCAGATTTTGGGTGGTGTGAAATTTTTAATGAACGTGAGCAAATCTTCCAGTTACTGCAGGAGAATAAATGGTGATTTGCTGTCAAAGAAACCCATCCTCAAAAGCCTTTTGCAAAATCTGATCAGACTATGGCCAGATTGACTAACACAGCGCTAGAAAAAGGTCTAAGTATGAAAACCTGACATTAGTAGTCTCACTTGTAGTAATGAGGCCCCCCTGGGCCTCCCCCACCCTGCCACAGCTAACGTTCCAGGTGCCTTGACCCTCTCACTTAATTAACTTCAATCAGTGAAAACCTTAGCAAGGGATCCTGTTCTCTGGTTATTTTTACTGACTTCTCACAGTTCAAGATGGACTCTTGGCATTGTCTGTCTGCCTCTCTCAGTCTAACTGCGGACAGTTATTTTGCTTTAAACAAAGGTTTTGCACTGTTCAGGAAACTCTCATTCAGACCTGCATCATCTTGACTGTTAATGATTGGCCATGATTCTGAAAACTGKCAAGAGCCAATTGGCAAGAGCCAATTTTTTAGTAAAAAAAAAACAGACCAAAACATAAAAAGCTGGACTTAGAGGCAAGGAGAAGTATTATGTTTGGGGATAGATACCCCTCTGCAGAGAGGGATGACACTGGTTGCCCATATCACTAGTATCACAGACTTTCTAATGGGCCCACATTTGAAAACAACAGTTTTCAAATAGACCAAATCAAAAGCAGTGAGCCAAATCTCTAACCTGATCTGAGCCAGGTGGATGGCTCTGCACTACCCTTTCACACCACAGTATTAGCTCTTCATGATGCTTGATCATTTTTCTTTCCTTGCTTTATGATTTCTTTCATAGAGAAAACCTCAGTGACCTACAATTTCCGATCTTCTTGAAAAAGAATTTTCTCAACCAAAGTTTGGAAACTCTTGAATGAAGCTACACTGTACTTATTTACAAAGCAGATGGTGTATCTTTTGGAGGTCTTTCACCTGCATTTAGACTTAAGTTTCTAAAAGTTCTTGTACTTCTTCCTGAAAATGTTAATTTAATAACTAGAACAGCAATTGAAAATAAAAGTTTAGATTATTTCTAGACCATAATGCAAAGACAGGTGTTCACAAATTCTGTTTTGTATGAGAACAGGCTTCTTTCTTTCTAAATTTGTTTGTACTTTCTTTAATAAATTTGTTTCTTCATCTACGTTAATAACTGAAGGAGGGCTGAGTGGGCAGGAGGAGGTGGCTAGAACTTGAATTTAGGGAGCAAAGAAGCTCATTTCAGTCTGTCTTCTTCAAGAAAACAGGAATCTTTTTGACTTAAGAAAGATGTTACCCAAAACCCACAACAACAATCCTGAAAGTTGTATTCACCTACCACCTACCTCTACAGGTATTTCTGATTTGTATTGCCTCAGTTGTCTAGAGTTGCCTTCTTGTCTATGTTCAGAAGCCCTCCAGTCCTGACTGACTAGTCTGAATAGCTTTTACCTCTGGGATTACACTGATTGCTCTTTATTTTTCCTACAGTCACCTAATGTCTGTGATCTGCAGAGTCAGACTCCCAGCACTTTTGCAGCAATAGCCTTCTCTTCCAAGCTTTGATCCACAGCATCAGAACAGCAGTTCCTGACAACCTTCTGTCCCTGCTGCTCTGCCTGCCTCCTCCCCTAACCAAAACTACAAAAATATACAAAAATATATTCACAGAAAAAGACCAACAGTTTAAAAGGTTAAAAAAATGCTGCATAACATTCATTCCTGGGAACATGCAGAGTTGTATCTCTAAACATCTGGGGGGAAAACAATTGTCTTGGTGATACCTGAAAAACATACTTTTCCCTCTCTATGGATCTGCTGCTGTGGTATACCAATATACAAGAAAAGAAATTCCTGCTTTCTGTTGCACACATATTAGAGACAATGCTGCTGAAGTCTGAATTTGCACCCAGGCAGCTAGAGATTAGAGGCTAAGGAATATGCAGTTCTTCCAGATTATCATCGGACAACATAATACACCATCCTCCTAGATTTGAACACGTGCCAATAGATTGGTTTCATTTTTTGTCCTCACTTACTGGAAAAGCAAAGCCATAGGACTTAGAAAATTGACTAATAATAGTCTTCTGTACTCCAAAATAAGATCTTTTCTGGATGTTTCACACATGTACTGAAAATACCTAAAATACACACCAGCGTACCAGAGCTCATGCTCTCTAATTGTTGCTTGCAAATTGTACAAGTTTTATTTTAAGCTGCATAGGAGTTAGGAAATGTTGGCTGCTCACAGAATGGGAAGTGATTTGGTCAGAACAACGGCTTTACTAATGAGCATGACGCTTCCTTGACTGCGTAAGCGGCCTCGGAACAAGAAAACAGAATATATTTGCATAGATCGTCCAGTGTTTACAAGGAAGGACCATATGCATTGTGTAAATCAAGTGCAGGAGTTTTTTAAAGCTTTCTTCTTTTTAACCTGAGCTATGTTTGTAGGGGAGCAACGGCTCTCCTGAAGCACTGCAAGCTGATATCTGCCTGTAGCTCATTATTCCATCTTAATATTTATACAGTTTCACAGCTTGTTYTGACTCAAACCTGTTTGTTTGAAGGTGAACCAGGTGCTAAGATATGTCTTTCAGGACATATTGGTTGGAGTGAATCTGTGCRATTAACCGGGCAGCATATTTACATCTGTATCTCCCAACTGCACAAAACCTGGAACATTTTGTACTGCATTTTATCAAGAAGCAAACGCAACCCCCCTTGCATGTGCACCTTCTGAAGCAATTCCCCTCCTGGATGAATGAAGCACCTCTTGTTCTTAGGTTTTCCCACTTTCTGACTCCCACAAAGTATTTCTCTTTTCACACCACAGCCCCTCCCCCCCCCCCCCCCCCAAAAGTCCTGTTCAGAGTCATTCTGGGAAATTCATCCCTACATTTGTCTCCCTTCCAGTCGATTACCATCTTTCGCAGGTTTTGCCAGCCCTCACTGCTCTCCTTTTCATCAGCACAAGAGTCAAATTCTCCTTCTCTCCCAAGAGCTGACAGCAGGATGCAGACTTTAATCCAGGTGCCCTAATTTCCAAGCAAGTTTGCTAGCTATTAATGATTATATTAAAATTGGGTGTCAATTCCACCATTTTAAATGAGAAATGGAAGCTTTGTGCAGCATTAAGATTTTACTCCACCAAAAAACAACTCACTTGTACAGAGTATTGGACACCAATTTCATTAACACAGAACAATTTCTAAAAAACAAGGGGATACCTTTAAAAGGGTTTTCCTACAAGCAAAATCTATGGAAGTGTTGAATTGATCTGAATCTAAATTAAAGCTTACATTTACTATTTAGTACTGTAAAATAAYTTCCACTTGGTTGACACCAAAACATGGACAAATATAAACCACTGAAATAGTTGATGTCCCCAGATAAGTACCTGGGAATAGAGTTTCCTGAAGTGACTGCCTCTTTTGGCAAGTGGGATCTTGGCAGTAGAAATCAATAATTTTCCTTCTCTTCAGCATATTTTTCTTTCTCTTCATTGTATTTCTATAATTAGTTTACTCAAAGCTAAAAAATTAACCTAAAACACAGGAACACTTCCCTGTTCTGCCAGACTATGAACAAAGAGTATATATAAGTTTTTGTGGCCTTTTGGTCCTAAAAATCTTAGCAAACTTGCCAAATTATGAACAAATCCTACTCAAATCATTAACTCTAGATAAAACTTCCTTCATTTAATAAATCACTTTCCATAGCTTTCAGCACTGATATTATAATTTCTTTGGGATCCAACATATTTAGCTCAGTTTTAATTACAAGACTTTTTATTAGCAAAATTGGTGATTTTATGTGTGTTGATTTACTCTAAACACCTTCAGGAGACAGCTTGAAAAAAGAAACAAATAAGAAATGGTATCTACTGTTTCCTTATAAAATAAAGGTAAAATAACAAACTGCATGAATGTATGTTAAAAGAGAAACTGGTTTATGCATGTATAGTTTAGCCTCCTATTTAGCAAAGACATACCAAGTCTAATGTGAGGACAGCACTTATTTGCTAAACAGGGTCTTAATGATTATCCATAAGGATCAACCTGTCTTTGAGAAAGAAAAGGTATAAAGTACAAAGGCAAAGCAAGACTAAAATTCATTATTGAAGTCAATGTTTTGTACTTGAAAAAGCAAAGCTGATTAAGACCAGTTATTTAAGTCACTTTGATTTCAATCATTCTACTTACAGTTGCAAAWATTTTTTCCTCTCAAATTTTCCAGTTGCTGGGAGAAAAGTAAAAATTAATAATGCCAGAAACTGCAGCTGGAGCACTAAGGAGCAAGAAATTAGGCCAAAAATGTGGAAGTCATATTTATCTCTTATACTGTGCCTATGCCCACAAATGCTTACTTCCTTAAAAACTATTTTAAATTGATCTTCCAGGAGAATACTTGCATTTTAATTGAACTCTCTTATCATGTTAAAAGATATAAGGGTAAAAAAATTTCTCCTTTTTTTCCCAGATTCAGTGGCCTAATACACAATTACTTTCTGGAATCTGAACCATTTACTGAATATCTTTTTCCTGTAGTACTACACGTGCTTTCTGAGTTTTTAAACACAATATTATCTCAGCTGGCTGCGTTCTCATGTATCATCAGATTATCATCAGTTAACCAGGAGAGGGACATCCCATGCTCGGAGTAAAGTAGCTATTACAACAGCAGGACAAAGCTGGCCTTCTGATTCTTCTACTGAAGAAATTAGACAACATAAAAGAAAACAAAAAAACAAGGTGAGTCACTTTTGCAATGAGGAGTATTCATTCCAAGTATTGGGCTAACCATACTCTCCCATTAATAAGACAGTACCTGTGGGGTAGGAAGTGGATGGAGACAATTTAAGCAGCATGCAGCTGCCACGTGGCCCAAGATAAATTTCTGCACTGACAGAGAGGCTTCCTTGGCATAGCTCGTCTTTTGTGGCATCTTCTTCTGCAGCTCCAGCAGCCTGGGCCTGGCTCCTTGATTTCAAAATGGGCCAAGTGACAGGTCCTGAAGCCCTTGGGAGCAGAGCACTTCAGCTGCCTTTGCCTATGACTCAAGAGAGGTAACAAAGGAGGTTTGTCCTGAAAAACATGTCATATTTTTGGCCGTGCCAGAAATAAAATCTTTGTCACTTGGCAATATGTACCTGAAATCCCCAGCTCTTGCCCTGCAGCAAGGATTTAGCTTCCAACTTCTCATGCTTCACCTCAGCAGAAAGCCCCGAAGCCCAGTCCCTCACTCAGTGGCTCTGGGCACAGGTGAGCTGGCCTGGCCTGTGTCCACTTCTGGGGAGCAGGTCCCAGAGCCCTACCAGAGTCACCAGAGAGATGACAGAGAGAAGTCACCTGCTGGCCAGCACAGCCTGGAGTCAGGCTTGAGACAGCGGCTGCTCTGCTCCACCTGGTGTGCTGAGTTTGTGGTGGCGGTGGGTATCTTCACCGTGCTGGCACGAGCTGCCACCAGCAATGCAGGGCCCAGGGGAGCACTTCTGAGGTCTAGTCCCTGCTTACCATCTCCCTTCTTGCTACGAGGTGCTGCTAAAGGCAAGAGTCAGCAGCATGGGCTTTGGCAGGCTCACGTGGTCAGAGGTTTAGTACTTCAGGCAAACTGGGCTGGAGAGCCCTGCCGGGTGGAGGAGGTACCCGTGAGCCCGCTGCCTCTTGGGCGACATGAACACAATGTCAGCGTTCTGCAGCATTTAAGGATCCCACAGCAATGATGTGGAAACAGTACTCCCTCCACAATGCCCTCATGGGGACAGTCCACAATAATCTCTAACATAACAGCACAGCCTGAGTTTAATGTCTGACTGTAGCGCATTTTGCAAAACTATTTTTAAGAAGCTTCCCACATGTAATGTCTTGAATGCAACAATGAAGCCATAAAAGAAGAATACAGGTACGAGAGCTTTATTAGATGTTTCACTGGATACAAAGAAACTGGATTTTATATTACTTTTTTTTATACATTAAATACACATTCTTGTCATAAAAATTCACATTTGTTATACAGAACTGTAGGCATTTTTTACACAACATTTATTAAAGTACCATTGAATAGATCCTAAAAAGAGAAGGTGCAGCTCTGTGAACCTTTGTGGGCACAACACACAGGGACCTCTATGTCCTCAGTGTTACTTAATCATCCTTCCCACAGAAATGGAGTAAAGTCATTCAAATGCATTAATGCTCATTTGCAATAATAAGGCTTCTATACAGAGAACCTGAACAGTGTCAGGAGGCAGTGCGGCAATAACATCATAATCATCACCTTGCATGATTCTAAAACTACTCATGACTGAGGCAGTCAAAAACTTAACATCTGTCCTGACAAGCCCAGCTACTTCTTCTTTTAAGTTATATTTTTAAGCATGCATTTTTACTTTCAATAATAATAATTACACATAAAACTCAGGATTCTGCTTTAAGGATTCCAGCTTCAGAGCCAAACTGATTTGCCAGTTTCAAGCATTTCAGCTACTCTAGAAATCTCTGCAGATCAAATTACTTTGGTGGAACCCTGAACAGAGGGAAGAGACTATAACATGTCATTTCACTGCAGAAAAGTAGCCTAAGTGCATCTCCTTTCTCCTTGGAAAATATTTACTGGCTTATCATCCAACCTGTTTCTAATTTGGAGTAAGAATGTTTGCAACTAAACTCTCATCAGCCAAGGTGAGGCCTAAGTGGTCATGTGTATATAATTTGGGGTATGGAGGTAAACCGTTATAGGACATCAGATTATGGGATTCTGCCCCCATCTCTTAGCTCTGTATTCAACATAGTCGTATACAGAAGTTATAGATTTCGATGGTGTGCTGAAGATGACAAACTAACAATATTTTGAGCACAGTGTTGCTCACATCTTGCAGTAAAGGGATGAGTAGGCAGAAGCACAGACTGAGATAAGGAGCAATGAGTAGAGCCAAAGGAGAACAGTGGGCAGATGTTGTATTTTAACTAGACAAAGATAACTGAAGAGGGTCTGAAACCAGACTTCTGTTTTCCCTGAATTGCTGCTCATGTGGGCCTGACTGAAGCCAACCTCACACCAAATACACCTTTGGGCAGGCATGCTATCTAGCCCTATCCAACTGGCCAGGCATGAGGCAGACTCTTCCCATGTTCTGTATTTCTTTCATAATTACCCTTGTCATCAAGCAGAAGCATCTCAGACGGAAATCATGACAGGAGAGCTAGACCTGGCTGTGGGAAAGATAGAGGGGTCATATCTCTGGGCGATGCAGAGCACTAGGTCCTGACAGTCTCTGGGAAATTATTATTACCATATATTTTTTAATTAAAGCTGCCATGACTCCTTAAAGCAGAATGCTGTACATGGGCAGGCCAGGCCAGGCCACTAAACCTCAGCCACATCTGGTTTTTACTTAAGAAAAGAACCTGGATTGCAACAGAGTTCAGAGCTTTTCCTGTGAATTCCCAGCTACATTCCAGCACAGGACAGGAGCAGTATTGCACAGCATCCAGGCACTTCTACAAAGCCAGGTACCATGCCCCTAGTGTCGCAATTACATCTCAATAGAGGAATTTTAGGCCCTTCATTACATGAACACAATTCCCACTGTCATCAACAGGGGCTGTGTGTATACAGAACTGATCTCACATGTACCACACAGAAAACCAGGTCTTTATCACCACRTGCAGTCCAGGTAGTTGATCATACAAACATACTATTCTTTATTTATCAATATACAAGTGAGCTCCAATTAAGTTCAAGTTTAACTTCTTAATGCCAAAGGCAACTGTACGAACAATCTTCAGCAATGTTTGAAATCTGAATTCATAATTATGGGATTTAAACAAGATTATGTGAATTTATTAAGGCAGGTTACATAACTGCCCTTTTCCTTTAGGATTAATTATTATTTCCTCATACATTGTAGACAATCCATACTCCCATACATACACACACACACACACACACACACACCTACAAAACAACAGCAGCACAGTAAAAACTAAATAGATCACTAAACTCCAACAAACTTGTAATCAATACATTGCACATACTATACAGCATATTTTAACCTCATCATTGGGTAAACATATACAATTCAGAACAACGTTGACTGTATGTAACACAGAAGCTACCACTGAGATATGGCAAATACATCATATACACTACTAGCTTTTGCTTCACTGAAAAGGAATTTGGAAGTTTAAAATGGTGTTAACTGAACTCCTGAAATCACCAAATAGCCTGTTCAGTTGCTAATGCCTAGTGCTCCGTATGCTATATTCAGAATAAACAACACTGGAGCTATGTTTTCAGGGCACTCCACTTTTTTGATGTTTCTCAGTTTACTTCCAAATTTTTTTAATTTCCTTTGCAACACAGCATAAACTTACTACACAGTGACTATCTGCTCCCTCTCATCCCAGCGTAAATCTTCAGTAACTGCTTTGAAGTTAGTGGAAATGGTCTATATTTCTGTCAGTATGACAGAAATACTTAGCCCAGCACACAGGATCACACATTGCCTCTCACACACGTATGCATATATATATGCATGTATACACTTTAAAAGAATGGCTTGGAATGGCAGAACCTACAAAACTATTAATGTACCAAGAGGAAATAAATGCAAATAACTCACCGATTTTAAAATTAGGCTCCTTTGGCCTGATTCTGATCTTATACCTTTTCATACAAGGTGGGAACCAGACTCCTGGAGCCAGTTGCTATTTTGGTTCAAATCAGTGTAAGTTGGATCAGCATCAAACATTATGGAAGAGATTCTCAGCTTGCATAAATTGAAATATGGAGCCATATAGATTTACACCAGCTGAGAATCTGCTCTACTGCCTTTATGTTGTGCAATGCAGTTGTAATTTTTCAGGTATGACTGAAAGAAAGCATCAAGTAATCACATGAGAATGTCTAGAAACTCAAAAGACAATACTATTCCATGTGTATACAATGAACATAATGAGAAGGGAAATGAACACAGGAAGAGAAAAAATACTAAGAGAGAGAATAACATTACAGTATGAGTAAACAGATGGTCATGAAGACCAATAGCATAGATGGGTATTCTTCCTCTGATGAACTGATTACAGTCATCTAATTTCTCATACAGGATTCCTTATAATACAAGTGTAGAAACCTCCCTAAATGAATCAGGTCAGATAGCTAATCTGAACCAATCCTGCAGTCCAATCCTGCAAGCACATTTCTGGTTGAAATCAATGAGAGTTTTAGCTGCATAGGGATGACAAACCGGGGCTCTAGACAGGCCCGGTTGTGCTGCATAGTCCTTTCTGGCTTGCTCTTTTCTGGCAAGATTTCCCAGATTATATCATCTGGGAGTGTACCCCTATCAGGACAGTTCAATTACAGTTTTGGTGCCTTAGAGATGAAACTGCCAGAAAAGTGTAGATAATACCCCCTCCCCATTTTTTTGTTTGAGTAATTAAGGCAAGTTTGTTTACCTGTCCCCTACAATAAATTGCTGTGCTTCTCCAACAGAAAGGAGATTGACAGTTAAATAAAAACATAATTTTTTTAACCTTTTTTTTTTTTTTAACATTTTGCTAAGATTTTTCCCCCCATTAATGGAGAAACTATATGATTTGTCTATTATCCTTCTTTGCAGAGGATTTTTTTTTTTGCTTTTATTTTCCAGCACCTAAATGACAATTAGAATATAACTGATGCTAAGCAAACATTCCATAACAATGCCAATAAGCTCAAGATATGATATAGCATTATATATATATATATATATATATACAGCACACACATGCACACACTTTTTCTTAAATACAGCAAAACATTTGCTTTGAGCACACCTTTGTGTAAGTGAAAAGCTTGGTGTGTTTGGTGTGTGCTTGAGCCAGGTGTTCCAGGAGGAACTCGGTGTTGTTGCTCTCAGATTCAACAGAATTTCAATCAGAATCCAAAAAAAGAAACCATTTTTCCCCACACATATTCAGTTATGTTCAGATTATTTTGCCATATTATAGGGAGCTTAAATGTTTTGACTACATTTAAGTAACTGAAAAACAACAGGAGAATCTGGAAGCAAACAAATCCGGCTAAGAAGAAGAATGAAAAGACCTTTTCACGCCACATCTCCAATAAATAAGCAAACATTTTCATGTTTCTATATGGGACACCCCGTATAGAACAAAAGGTACTGCTTCACGAACTGTGCGAAATACACAAGTTTCCAGTTTGCACAAAGAAAACATATGCTCATGCTTCATTTTGTGTGTCCATTACATGAATTTTGCTTGGAGAGTACATGGCAACTGAAAACAAAGCGCATCATTCCCCTACAGCCCCTGCCAATATTTTGCTTAGYTGTGGGTGAAAGCCCCAAGTCCTACGCCTTTTTCAGTGCAAAGATGGGATGTGACTCTTAATGAATTTTGGGGTCACTTTGAGTCAAGTTTTTAATGCTGTAAAAAACCTAACTGGCTTGGCTCACAGATTTCACTGAGGATGAATCTTACAGTCCTAATCTCTACACAAAAAAACTGCTACTGAAGGAGGCACCATAACTTCGTAACACCTGCGCTGCTTTCTTTAACCAAATTTATAATACTCTTGTCTAGAAACCAGAATACCATTAAGCAAGTGTGCATGGATATCTTTGTATCACATACATACATTTAAATGTGTCTTTATAGTTTACACACATACRTACACACACACACTTTTTCCAAGGCTCCCTCTCTGTACAAAATAGCAGCAAGTGTTCATTTTAGTCCACTTCTTCATAAACTAAAAAAAAGCCCCAAAAAACAAAAAAGAAAAACCCACCTCTTTGATGAGACCATTTTTGTTTTTTCTCTGATCTGATGATCTTTGAGATGGTAGTCCTAATCATCTGATGGAAAATAGCAAGGGATCATAAGATGCCATTCTCTCTTCTCACTCAAGCAAGAGTTCTAGTAGTATCAATGGAAACTTGACCTTAGTCTTATCCTATAAAGCCCTGCAATATTTCAGGGAGCATTTTCCTTCTAAGACCTTACAGTATCTATCATTTCCCATAAATGAAATGTTTGGCTTTCAGAAGTTGTGTGCATACACATTGATATATCAAAGACATATGACTGGATTGTATCCAGTTAGGGGTCATACAGTGGCAATGTTCTCATTTTAGAACTCACTACATTTTCCATATATTTGAGTTTAATATGTTTCATTAAAAGTAGGGTGATCAGAGATTCTGCCACCAGAACAGTGCCATGAAGTGTATTTCCAAGCTTTTGTTAAGCTCTATTATTTCTCATGAACAATATAAGGACTATAGTTTAATGTTATTAGCTAGATATTGAACTACTCCACTCTTCAGTACAGCAATTTTTCACTGATGAAATTGGCACTGATTTTTTTTCTTTGTAATCAGCAAAGACATTTTGTGTTCATAGCTGCCTTAAAGAGAAGCTTAGACTGCACTTTTTTTTTGAAGTGTATTTTTAATCCTGTGGAATGCACATTTCCACTATAAGACTAAACCTTGCCCACCTTACAGTGCACACAGTTTACTGATCCCAAGCCCAAGTCATGCTAAACAAAGGAAAATTTCCTATTAAATTCACTGGACTTTGGATCAGACTCATATAAGATTAATCCTGAGAGGGAGTGGTGCTCCAAGCCAGCCTGACTTTATTCCTGCTAAAACCATGGAAAATGCGCAATGGCAGCATTTAGTACAGAGTTAGGCTAGCAGTACGCAACTGCTGACTTTACACAGGGCAGAGACATTGGAAAACCCCACTGTGAGAATGAACAGCAAGCAGGATTTAGTCTGTGCTCTGTGCAAGCTACATAATACATCGTGTTCACTGTCCACTGATTATGCATATGTTGGAGGCATTACTTTATATTTATTTCACAATGGTATTTAAACCTGTTGCTCATTGATAAGTACAATCAGTTACACCATCTGTCAGATGAAGTGTAGCAACTCAAAATTTTAGGGCCACATATACTGTCCTTAATCTCCCAGTGTAATGCTCACACCTATGGGAATCCTGCTGTGGGCAGAGAGAGGGCAGTATACATCTCACTGCTCTGAATGCAGCAAATTTCTTGGCACTGTTCATAAYCGTAGAAGACATACGAATCACATTTGGTACCTCATGGAAAACATGTAAGTGGCCTTCTTTTATCAAACACTGTAAACATGTTTAGTTTTGCTCTTTACCTGAAACACAAATGTAAAAAATGATCATAATTGATTAAAACATTTYCCCTTTGCCCACCCACTAAAGTCCTAAACACCTCAGTGTTATAGGAAGATCAGTGTTTTACAAGATAATTCTTTAAAATGCAATCATTGTTTTTTAACTCTAAATAATGCAACAACAAACATATTATAATACTATCAAGTAGTGTCATCTTCACCTTCATCCAGGGCATAGTTGAGGTTTATGACTGTGCTGATAAAGTCACCAAGTTCTACAAAATCTGCAGTGATAATATTTACACCACTTTCTCCTGGTTTCTGAGTTCGGACCCACTGCATCATTGCAGGAAGAGCTCTAARGATAAAACAGAAACAATAATTACTCATAAAGCAGTGAGGCAAATGCATCGAGGTCAGATTTACCAACAGTGACCTTAATTGATCTTACTTGGTTTCTAAGGGAACCCAGTGTGGAAGGACACAGGTTACTGCTCAGGCCTTTTGAAAATCCTACTCTTTATAACTTTCATTCTCTATGGAAAGAATACATTGATTGCATTTCAGCTTCTCAACAAAAAAGAATAAAAACAAAGGTCATAGAGTCTCACAGTGACTACGCATCTTGTCTTGGGGCAATGGAATGGACTAGATACCTTTTCGATATCATCCAGCCATATGATTTCATGGGAATTGTTTAAGGAAAAAGAAATCACAGAGAACTCAAGCCATTTGTAAAGCATGTTTGACACATTCTAAGAAATTCTGAAAAAACATTTTTGGGGACACTGGAGCAACCATGATATCTATAGTGTAAGTACAGCATACACTGAATATAATTTCTTTCCCAGTATCAATATCCTAGCCTTGAATTAGGTTTCTTCATAAAACAGTGATTAGTAATTGAAATAAAAAGCAGCACAGTCATACTGACTCTTTTCTAAAACAGCATATTTTTATCATATCAGACTTCTAGCACTGGGATACTGGCACGTAAAAGGTGTCTGCCTGTTTGGGTTTGTGAAAATAAATCTTTCTGATACCATGAAAACAGAAAACAATGATCTAGAATCATCTGTACAAGAAAAATGTATGGAAAAATAAAGGGTTCTCTAGTTCTGCAGCATAAAGTCCAGAAATAAGATACAACATTCAGAAGATAAAAGTTAACAGAGTTCAAACAAAGTAAGGTACAGATTTTTCAAAGAAAGGGTAATTGACCATGAGAACAAATTCCCAGAGACTGTGATAAATTCTGCAGCATTTGGAGTCTTTAAATCAAGCCTTGCTGTCATTTTAAAAATACACTCTCATTCAACCACAAGCTGTTGAGCTAAATGCAAGAATCTATGGACTRGAGATTGCAGCAGTCAGTTTAGATGAATATCATGGACTTCCTTTGCCCTAAAATCTGTAAATCTGTGATTCTCCCTCGACCTGCAAGTTGTACGGACATTTTCACAACAGTAAAATATTGGTCTGATTCTATTCCCAAAAGTTTTAGGAAAACAGGTCTTAATAAAGCAGAACTATTAGCAGGCAGATTTTACTTGTATGCGGCAAGAATCAGTCATTTTTTCTAAATAATTTAGTACTGACCAGCTTTAACTGGACCCATGTATAATATTATAGAACAAAGCACAACACTAAGGTTTTGCTTCAGCAAAATGCTTGTCTATGTGCTTAAGTCCATTGTAAGATATAGGTCAATGGCCAGCAAAGCATTTTACTTCAGGCATTGATTCGACGTGACTGAAGCATAGGCATGTATGCGCACCAGCTCATAAAACTGAGCTTAAGCACTCTGCTGCATCGGGACTCAACCAATGGCTTGAGATTAAAGTGCACATAACCCTGAAAAGCTGCATTCAGTAGAACTAGAAAAGGCAGAGGGCAGGCGTTAAATATTTTGTAATGCCTGGACTGTTTGAAAAGATTTGAGAGCAATCAGGACTAGGGCAGATCTTAGCAAAACTGTGGGGACCACCAAATTGGTGAAAGACAGCACAGAGCAGTTGAAAACTCCACTGTACCTTCACATACAAAAGATATTGCTGAACCCTGGAGAAAGACACGAGGGTGAACTTCTAAGATGGCAGTATGTTTCCTTTGTCTTTAATACCTTATTTAAACACAAAGAGTTTCAGGTTTAAGGATGAACTGATTGACTGCAGACAGGTGCAGATTCTTCCTTCCTTTTTTCCGCATAAGTTGATACCCTTGATATTTTACTCCCCCTTGAGGCTTAATTATCTTCTTTGGTGTCCTTTATTTGTTCTGAATCTGATTCTGATGTAATTCTGTCTTCAGACCATAGAGTTTGTTCTCTATACATTTAATCCTATACATTAAAATACCATTTTCCTTTTCCTACTGTGTTCTTATTAATCCAGTCTTTAACAGGGATAGTCATGCTTCCTTTTGATTAATGCTGTTTTAAACTCAGTGTGCCCTGCYCTGGAACTATCTCCAAATAGTCCTGGCTGTTAAACTGGGATATTTAAATTTTATTCATATTTCAAACAGAACTCAGTTGCACGACTCTTTGCCCGTAAGCAAATTGTTAGATAAAGTCACAGAGATCTTTTGTTCAAGAGACTAGACAGCATTCGAAGATAAGCCGCAAGTGAGTCAGATTATCCAACAAAAAGCTTATTTGCATAGCAAAGGCAAAGAGCACAGCTTTGTAAAAATAAGTACATGAACAAAAGATTCCGCTGACCTTGAGGATTCGGTCTAGGCTATGCAACTGTGCTTACGATAGAAATTCACAAAAAGCCCACCATACACATCTTCCTCCCCCAGTGCCATCTTGAAAGTAAGTCTATATCTGTGATTTTAAGACACCACAGATTGCTCAGTTTCAGTACAAATATCTCACACACATTAACAGCAATTATTAGAATAAGCCTGCTTTAACGTTCCCCAGGGTGTATCTGTGACAGCAACACAAACCTTGCTCACCCTTCCTTGTAATTTCCAGTCTCTGCATGCCCCAAACCAGTAATTGTTCTCATTAAGGKTTTTAGTCGGAAGAACACAGACCATGCTGTGTGACAGCCACCTACATGACTCYGTGCTCATAGAAACCCAGTAGATACCAGGGTCTTAATGAATATTCCTGTGATCTTGATAAACATGATTTTGTGCATGAGCATACGCAAGCCTCTCAGCCTGTAAATCCAGACAAATTGAGGATCCTGTGAGCACCACTGTATCTGTGTTAAGCAGGTCCGGGCTCTCCTATGGGGGCTGTTGATGTCCACATTTAAGGGACTTCCTGGGGGTTTGGCACCAAGGGTTCTCATGCCAACACCAGAAGGGCTGAGAGTCATTTCAGCGCAGGCCACACTTGTAGACAATCAAAGTTAGTGATCTCTACTTTTATGCAAAAGTAATTCTGCAAATTACAGTGGTGTAGTCATACTGTAACTACATCCACAACTGCACTGTGCTAATATAACCAGTTTTCATAATAAAAGAGCATCACACTGGTGATAATGACAGTGATGCCACTTTTGGAATTGCATATAGGAGAGGCTCTAGCTCTCCTTATGGCACTGAGCAATCTTAAGCCTTCTAGCCCTCCCATGCCCCAGCTGACTTCATTGTAAAATGATGCGGTGAAAGTGTGATGAGTTAATCAGAAATCCTATTTGCCTCAAATATGTGTTGGGAGATTTCAGTACTGTGAATAAATGTTCTGAAGTGCATACAAGATGAAAAGTACTATGTTAGCACGAGTGTCACAAATTAATAGCCAGGTAGCTGAAAATTCTGACATATGCAGAATACTGTGAGCCCTTTAAAAATTATTTATGTCTGTTCTGTCCCACAGCAGCAGAACCCAGTCCTTGCAACGGAATTGCATGCCAGAATTGAAGTTTTCACAAAGAATACATTTCTACATTTAAGGGTTGTKAAAATCACCTTAAAACTTTGAACCAAGCATACAGGACAGTGCTGCTTGCCTTAGCCTATAGCCACCTATAAGAGAAGGTATGTTGACAGCAAAGTCTAAGTGAGGGGAAAGACAGAAGTCTCCTTCTCTCATCTCATTAATTTACACATCTAGTCTGACTAACATTTTCACATTATTGTAACTTCACTGCCCTCAGTGGAGATTGGCCAGATTTTATACTATGCCAGACCAGCATAGGTTTCTTTGCCAAGGTACAGCACTGACCTGCAAATAAGGACCTGTATTTGAGTCATTCTTCCTCTTGCTTGGCACTAGGGAAGGACTAGCAGTTGGAGCAATACAAAGAAGAAAATCACAAGTCTCCGAGGTTTTAGCAGTGGAGGAAGGTTACTCTGCGGGTAAGAGGAGAATGGCATGTTACCTGGCACTCACTGTGGACTATGCTCATTAATCTTAGAGAAATATTTTTCTATTCTCACCTCTGTACCATGGCTGCCTCCTGGTCATCAGCTTCTCTCCTTAAGGAGGAGCGTATCATCTAATCTGCTCAGAGTTCCCTGGGAAGGACAAGGTGACTGTCTGCTGCTGTGCTCACTTACACGAGGTTGAGAGAACAAGGGAACAAAAGTGACATGAATGGGCTCGATGAAGAAGGGCTGGGTGAGATGGGCTGTAATACAGCACCAACCCATCTCCACAGCTTCTCAGCTCCCCGGGGCAGATCCGTCTCCATCCCCCGCACTGCTCAGCAGCCTTSTCCAGAAGCACTCAGATAAGCTGAGAAGTGTATGCAAAACGGGGAGACTGGAGTACTGGAGAGTAAGGACATATCTGCGCTGGACAATGTGGTGTTGTGCAGAGATATTTAACGTGGCTATATTTCTTCTGAGACCAAAGCTTTTATCTCTAACCGGCACACCACTAGGTCAGTCAGATATATCAATCATTTGGGCATGGCTTAGGTATCAGGATGACTTGCATCATGCAGGGCAAACATGCCCTACCTCACTGTTTTCAGCTTTTTTTGTTGCTGTTGAAGAGCCATGTACTTTCTTACACAGTGTTGTCACAGTGATTTTTATTTACAACCAAGTAAAATCTAGGCTCAGCTTTGACAGTTACTTTATTACCTCTATTTTCCTTGTTCTGCTTGCATGAACAGAAATGTGTGCAGATTTTTTTTTCAGCTTTGCACTTCTTTCAGTAACCATTTTCTGAGGTGTTTAAGAACAAAAAGAAACACTGCCCTAAACTACGAGACATGCACAACCCTTTTCAAAGCTACTGGATATTCCAGATCTCGCTTATTTTTTTTTAATCTATCAACGATCTTAAGTGGACTCCCATGCTATTGAATTTTGTGTAAAAAAATAATAATAATACATTCAATTAGCTTCAGYTGATGGAGCAAAACTGAGAGTTCCTATTCTGAGCTTTCAAAAAGAAAATATGACCTAACTAATTGCATTAAAATTTGCTTTAAAAATGTGCTCTTAGGCTATTTTAGTTCAGAATTAGTTGTTTGGTTTTTTTTAATGTCTGAGTCATCAAAGCCTGACAACGTGACGGAACATTAACGGCAGCAGCATGCTAAGATAGGACCTCCCCTGGTGAAACAGCCATTCCTCTCTGCAGAGCTTTCAAGGGAGGAAGAGGAGGAGGAGGAGGAAAAGCAATGTTGTAAATACAAAACAAAAGAGCTGTTCACTGCTTAATGAAAGTTTGATCACTAAATGGCAGACAAGAGGTTTTCTTTCGGAGCATATGGAGCCACTACAACCTAATCCAGAAAGGAAACCGGTCTCATTTACAGAGTGCAAAGCAGTCTAGCATTATGCCTCCATTACCAGCAACGCCAGAGAGAACTGAAGCTGGCCCAGTTGTTCAGGGCAAGAGTGACAGGTGACATTTCTTCTCTCTCCAGTAAAGCACGCTCCCCTCCTTCCCCCAGCCTTCCTCAAAGTGATACCATTCAACATTCAAGAAGAACGGCACTCCTTTGCAGGGGGATGTACTCACATGAGCAGCAGTGCAGACTCTTGGGACCTCCTGAATTTGAATTCCTACAACGTTTTTCTGCCCATCCAATTTTATCCACGTTCGCACGAACCCTGATTAATTCTGGATCCATAATTCAGCATATGCTGACTTTGGCTTTTCAAGGTTGCTGAGAGTTCATCACTCCAGTGGGAGCAGTGGATTTCTTGTGTGCCACTGCATCATAAACATCACTACTGSAAAGAACCTTGGCAAGTCATTCACATCCACCCAGCCCATCCTGAGGCAGGATCGACTATACAAAGATCAACTGTACAAACTATTCCTGGCAAGTGTTCAATTTAGTCAGCTCTTACAAACCTCCAGTGATGGAGATTTCATAAGCTTCCTCTGTGTATTCAGAACCTCCCTTCATAAATATCCTTAATTCCTCCTCATTAGTTTCAACTGGAGTACCCCAAAATAGATGCCACTAGAATTAATGGCATTAAGGTATGCTCTTCAAAAGTGTTCACCAAGTCCTCACCCTACTGCCACTAAAGATTTACTATCAACTAGTAAATAAGCTTTCCTGCAAAACATGAAGCTTAGATACCATCCCACAGTACATCATTCTGCCATAATTTTCTTTTGTGGCAAAATTARTTTAAAAGTTTCCCTTCCTTTACAGGTCAGCCATTTGTTTCTGTCCCCATATCACCATTTACTGTCCCCTCAGTTGTGCTGATACACCTGTAGAGACAAGATAAAAAGCAGCACATGGAAATGTTCTGGATTAAAGGAAACAAATCAACCTTTTTACTCTTCCCCTGTCCCAAATAGCCCCAGTTCATTGAAGAGATTTGATTTACAACAGGACCTCACAAACTGTTGAATTGGCACAGCCAGGGAACACATGAACTGAAGCACAGAGATTTACATGACTGAGGCATGGAAGGGCTGGGAAGAAAGTCCTTAAATAACTTCCTTATCACTCAGATCGTCTCTAGGCAGCAATAGTGTGGTCATAAAATTGGCACTAAAAAGGCCAGGCTGACTAGAATCAGAGAAYTTGGGCAATGCTGGGTGAAATGAGTGAATTTTATTATTCACAGTTAGCCCCAAAGGGACACTGGTGGGAATGCATTTTTCAGGATCCTGAATGGACGTGTTTCACTACCCATGAGTCGTCATGGTGCAAGTACTACCCATATTAACATCCAAAAACCCTGATTTAATTCTTCTGAAAAGCTTATCTATGATTCAGTTATCTCCAATTGCTGTATAAAGTTTGGAAACACATCAAATGACACAGACTACAATTCCGGGGCCAGATGAATATTTTAACRTAATTGATCATAGCGCTGTACTCCACAGAGCCACAAGGCACAATATGTCTTTGCCTTTCTATTGAGCTGTTGTTGGCTTTCTGCATTTCATTTTAAAAAGGAGGCAAAAAAGAGCTTGAAAGCAGCCTTTTCTGCCCTCTCTTCAAAGAACATTTCAGCTGAATTTATTGAACCTGGACCTCTATGCTTGTATAAAAAAGTAATGGGATATTTAATAGCAACAAATTGATAGTACAGAAGGTTAGTGATTAATGTTCACCATCCTATATTTATTCCTGATTCTGTTTTTGAGCCATTGCACCTACAGTATTAACTAATAGTATTAGAAATCCAGGTAGCTGGTAAAGGAGACCCTGCATTGTAAGAGAACTCACTAATGAGACAACACTAGTATTTTGGCTACTGTCTTGGTCAACATAGTGGGGAATTGAAGTGGGAAAGCCCAGAGCTATGAAAGCTTGTACTGCTACCATGCAAATTGGGGCTTTTAGCTTTTATGCCAGGACTGAAGAAGGCCTTGTAATACATGCACTCATGCTGGTATGGACAAACACCCAATAGTCCATGTATTAACAGGAAAACTACTGGCTGCCAGGAAGATGTCTGTTTCCTACGCATGGCTTTTTTAGTGATCCAGCACATCAAGGCAGACAATCTCCTTCACTGTTCTTCTACTTTATTATCTCTGTGGAGATCACTTGAGGGAAAATCATCTCCTAGCACACAAGTGGTGTAAGTCTTAAGTTATGAAAACCAGGAACAGAGAATTGTAATTACTTCCTAATTAACCTTTCAGCTGAGAGATCTTAAATCGTTCAGATGTCATTCTTTTCAACATTTCACAGCTGAAACAGAGGTAAGGCAGGACACTCAGGTGTCTGCACATGGTATTGTTTATGTGTTCGAAGCAGTTGGTTCTGAACCCGCTTCCAGATAGAAGTACTGAAGAAATGTTAAGAATTTCACAGAAATGGCAATAAGAATGGATTACAGAAATAAGAAAAGGAACTTGTTGCACTGCCTGTTAAATGAAGAAAACCTCTGTTTCACATAAGAAAACCTCTGTCAGTAATCAAGGGAATAGCTATGGGTATGGGTCCCCCCCCCACTTATCTTCTACTAAGAAAAAGTTGTGATTTATTTAACTTGTTATACTTGATTCACTATACTGAAACCATCCAAAAAAGTGTTAGAGTTCACTACAAGGTAGGAACTGCTTTGTCAYGTGTATAATGTTTTACTGAACATTCTTCCCGCTTCATATCCCCAAATCTTTCACTGACATCAGTTTTCAGTCCCCATGCTCTCTATCATGTCCTGGTCTGAGTTGTCAAGCTTTTTTTTTTTTTTTTTGAGTTACATGGTTCCCTTTGCATAGAGTTAAACACTCCTATTGTTACACAGAATTATCTCTTGTTCGCATTAGGCAAGCAYTTCTATTTTACTGTGGCACCCACCTACAGAACTGATGTAGCTAAACAGAAATCTTGCCAGCTGATTCAAAGCTCCACAAATATATAATCCTAGCAATGCTGCTTAATGAAATGCCCCTTTCCACTCTTTCCAAGCTGCAAGAAATAAAGCTCTGATAAACCTCATTTGCACTGTTAAGAATTAGGAATCACTTCATTATTGAATCTTGCATGAATAAACATCGCACAAAAAAGCAGACCCGCATTGTCAGCAATGGCAAATCCCCTTTTCCCATATGTTTATTTCCCACTGAGGGTCTTTTTTGACACACCATTTTTTCAGTCCAAAGCTCTCGCCCAAGCCTGCAGCTGAGAAAGCTGTACTTAGCAGCAGCAGTCATCTTACATGAACTAAAGGCAAACGACTCTTAGGGCAGAAGGCTCTGAACAGCTACGTGTCTTCCAAAAAACCCCTAAAGAGTAAAGTGCATCGTCATCAGCAGGGGGAATAAAATCTTACCACCTGTGGCTACCAGGTAACCGTGCAAATTATGATAAAGCCATCTGTACTGTTAACACATGACTATATACATTACAAATTCTGCCACTGCCTTCCTTGTCTTCATCGCACTTTTAAAAGGAGTCAAACACAACAGTTCCTCTCCTACCTTCTGAAGGAAAGGCTTAAGTTGGTTTATGCTGTATTATTGCTATTCTGAACACTAAAGAGGTAAAAGCCCAGGCAGACAGCAGGCTCAGGGTTCATACTGCCTTGCTTTCTGCCAACTCCAGCTGCTCACAACATGCTGTGAACGTTTCCCGAAAGCGTTGTTACCTGCCTTCCCCGAGCCAGCCCCCCAGCTCCCACGGCAGCTTCCCCCCTCGCTTCGCGTAGGAGACCTGACAGGCGCCTGAGGGGGCAGAGCTGCAGGCAGCCACCGTCTCCCTGCTTGCAAGGTGCTTTGTGTATGACACATCATTTTCTTCCTCTCCAAAACACAGAGCAAAAATGTTCTCCCTTTTGCTAACAGACAGCAATACACCAGTATGCCTTTGCAGTTTCTGTGGTAGAATATTTAGTGGAAAACGAGAACAAAAATAAAACTGCCGTGGTTAACCAGACGGGTGAGCGTGTGTGGGGGGGAATCAAATGCTGGCTCGAGACCTAATGAAACTACGATGAGCTAATTCCAGAATGAGAATCCGCTGATGTCCTGAGGAACCAGGCAATGCTCAGGGATACAGTGGAGGTGCCTGACATTACTACCCAGAATGAAACGGGAAGTGAGACACCAGTGCAGGGTAGCATGGCAGTAAAAGACGTGAGAATTGCATGGAATGATCGCAGGCTGACACTGACCTCAGGAGGATGATCTGACATGGCACTTGCATGACTGAAGAAAATCTTTTTCTATTTAAAACCTTCCTATTAAAGAAATGTCTTATTGAAAAACAAGTACATGCTTCAGAAACTGCTGTCTTGAAAAATCCTCTCTTCTGGGTGTCCAGTCCCACTCTGACAGAATAAAAAATAATTCCTCCCTGCTCCCCTCGCCAGCATGCAAGACAGTAAGGAAATGGAGTGACTGCATTTTGTACTAAGCTCAAAAGTTTTCTCAACAGTTTTCCAAGATGTCATCTGGAGCTAACTCACACATTTTCTTATGGGTCTCACGATAGATGGTAGTTTTATTGAAGCCCCACTTCTTGGAATTACATTATGTAAGAATCCCATATTTTTAGAAAGGAAGAAAAAACACTGAAGTTATGGAAACAAGCCAGGAAAGAYGAAACCTAAATAGAAAAAAAATAAAATCAAGAAGATAACAAAAGCCTCCAAACTAATTATTCTTAATATTTTTTTTCATTTCTATCCAAAATTTCAATTTTTTATTTTGGCAATAGTGTTCTTATTACTCATTTGATATCTTAAATATTATAACAAAAATAGAGGAAATACAGTTAGATGTCATTTTGGCTTCAGAGTGCTTCTTTAAGCTTTAACATAATAGACAGCGCCACAGAACAGTATAAAAGCATATTAGAGTTGGCGCAGCTGCGCTCAATATTCACACTCAAGGAAACAAGCAATTAGAAATACAAATGGCTTAATTCTTCTTTTTGAAATAAGAAAGCATGGGTACATATAAGCCCATATATATAAACAGCACTGACTTTACTGTGAAATGGAAGGATAAATTCTTATAACAGTTTTGGCCATCTACCTAGCAAGCCCAGCAGAGAATTCTGCAATTTTGATGACAAGGAGGAGCTTAATGAAGACTCTTAATGCAGACATCTCACCATGGCTCCATGTGCAGCAACCTTAGACATAATTGGACCCTACTGCACTGCGTAAGGGAAAGGATCCCAGGACTTGCTGTCGCACTAGTCTCATTCCTTACACAAGACTTCTGCTCCTCAACTTGACATGAGCCACCGTCGGGCTAAGGTTTTATTTTCTGTTAGACTACTCTCCCCACATCCCGTCCACACACTCAAACCTTTCACCAAAATTTGTTAGTGATGTAAAATTGGGGCTAGCTAGCTGGGGTGATGATACCAGCTGGAGTTCAAAGTTTGATAGAGGGAAAGGCCTGTGTGATATGCAGTAGGGATACAGGTTAAATAGCTGGTTTGCTGAACGGGCCCTGCTGTTTTCACAGCACGTGCCCAGGAGAYGGATAACAGATGGCCTCATTCTGCAAGGGCATGAAGAACCGCAGCAGCTGCTTTCTGAAAGCCTAGYGACACAAGCAGAAGCACAGACCACATATGAAAATGCAACTTCTTAGGCAGGGATTTACACCAAGAATAGGGATTGATTGCTCAGTTTAATCTGCAATGAAGTTATAGCCAGTACTAGACTACTCTTTTTAGCCATGCAGGTAAAGGGAGTCGAGGTTTTCTGCATCACACTCAGGCAAGGGCTTCATTTTCTCCCAGGGCTGCCCCATGCACTGCCTGGTACCCTTCCGAGAGCTCTCCTGCTGAGGAGTTCTTCTGGGGACTCCAGGTGCCAAGCTGCCCAGTTACTCCCAATTTACCGTTCTGCCCATTGCTGACAAGACAGGCTTTGCCCCTCGTTACATAACTCAAATTCTGGAGCATGAAAACTTTGAATGATGCAAGAAAGAAGAGAGATATTAAAAGGCAATGAATACAAAAAAGGTTATGGATGAAGTATATTACTGAAATTGGATGTGGAGAACACTGAAGTAGGGTTTACTGCAGAAGAGGAGGAGATTTTTTACCAATATTTAGCCCTACCCAGAATCTTGGAACACAGCTCAATTAGCAAAGAGATTCTGAAAAACCTCTTCTTAGTAACTGGAAAGAAGAACAAAAGGTATGTACTATTATCAGGGAAAGCAGAACAGCTCAGTGGAAGGCAGAGTTTACTTAAGAAACTTCTGGCTGCCAGCAGTATCACCCCACTGTATGACCTCTAACAGAATTTCAGACACGGTTGCAGTTTCCCCTGAAATAGATACTACAATAAATCTAAATGACTTAATTAAATACATGAAATATGTTTTTTTCCAGTCTAATAGAGTAGCGTGCAAAATTAATGTTTTCTTCTTCCTGCAGATGCTTCAAAATTAAACTAAATCTCACCTATATTTGAATCCTTTGCTATTGAATACAAAGCAAAGCAATTTCCACTTCTTTTCAAATAAAACTACTCTAAGTGGTTTTAATTCTTCATTCCAGCAAGTGCAGTTATAGTTAGAGTCTGCAGTGGCAGGGAGCAGACAACCAGTCCAAGTATACAAAATTGCATACAGCTGTTTATCACAGTACCTTGCTCAGTAATTCTACAATACGCTATTTAGTGACATACATACTACAGAAGAATTCACACCGAATTTAGAGTTGGAAAACCCACCCCTCAGCAAGGAAAATAATGAGACTCAAACCCTTCCAACTCAGCTGTCTTTCCAGAGAAAGTCACGGTAAAGAGATGGGTCTTGCAACATTTCCAGGAAGTTAATGCATTTGGATTTTTTAGAGAATGTGGAAATATGCTTCAGTTGTGGAACATCAGTAAGTAGATCGTGACGAAGCAATCCACCCAGCAAGGCTGGAATAGAAAACTCTAACAAAAATCATAGCCTTTAAAAAAAAAGGTCCAGGGAAATAGTCATTTTTCATCATTTCTGCTATCTGGACAGCAATAAGAAGCAGAGAATAAAATAAGAGCTTTGGTCTGCACATTCAAGTAATAGAAATTTGGAATAACTACAGCTTTGATTTGAACGAACAAAAATATATGAGGAAGTGAGATAATGGTGGCCAAAATGATACAGGAGCATATACAGTTTTTCAGTTAATTAAAAAAACTAAATGTCTAGTTAATGTTCAACTTAGTCAATTAAATATTCTTTTCTGACTTTTCACTTTAAATTTAAATTGTTTTAAATGATGTGTCATTTTTAAAGAACATTATTTTGAAATTGTCAAAACACTTCAATATTTCTAAAACATTAAGTTAGAAAATATCAAGATGAAATGTTTTCCTACATATTTGCCTAAAATATAATTACTCACCAAGTTTTACCCAGTTTCACAAATAGTATCAGTGCTTCTCACAAAACTGTTTTTCCAGCAAATTTCTGTTTATCATCAAAATTCCTCCTTTCTGTACATTCCTCTTCATCTGAGATACCGTCTCTTCTACTTTCTGCTGTTGTTTCCTTTGACTGTATTAGGAACCACCTTCTGGTGTGGACTGAACTTTCTCTACCTCATTCTCAACCAAGCCTTTACATTCAAAGTTTGCTTTATCAGTTAACTTGCAAGTTCTGTATCAAATAGAGAAACAGCACCAAAGACCCTTATTACACTGCTGACATTGCCACCTAAGGTGTTTTTCTAGACCACATTTAAAAACCTTATATACACAACAAGCAAAACGAAGAACTGACCATCAGTCTCTTGACTGGATCTGGGTTACAGGCTCTTGCTGCCATGCTTGCTCACTCGGATCTCTTAACACTATTCCACAGCTCTCTGGCATATATTGGACTAGGGTCAGCAACGGCAACTCTTCTTCTGGGGACACTAGTGAAAGGTATGCAGCAGCCTCAGCCCAGCAYTGGTCACTCCGAATAGCAGGAAGACAAGAAGCCAAAGCAAAGGGCAGCCCAGCACCACCCCAGCACCCCGGACCGCAGGCTGTGCAGGTCTGGATTCTTCAACCACTGAATAGCTTCTCCACAATAACTGCTTAATCTCAAAATAGATGGAGATTTAGCTGCTTTTATCCTTTTAAATTTTCTGGCTTCTAGCTCTGGCCTCACACAGCAGAACCAGCTTTGTTAATCAGCTGGATCCCAGAGGCAGAATCCTCCTAAATAGTGTCCTGGGCATTACTGCAAACCCCTGCAAAGCATTTACCAGGAGTAGCTTACCCTCAGCTATTCTTCATTCCTTCTGCTTGTTTTCCTCACAACCCAATATTAACCATCCCAAAGCATTCATACAGTAAACAGTGCAATAATTATGCCAAATACAGTATCCAGGAAATACTAGAGAATAGCCATTGCTCTTACACAACAAGAAATGTTTGTTCCGGGTACAGCTGGAGGGACACATGCTGATCAGGCTATCTTCCTGCCAAGGCAGCCCTGATGGTCAGAAGTTAGTGAGATTTGTCCCACTAACAGAGACATGTCTGGCTCTGTCTTCCCAATAACCCCCCAGACTATGAATGAAAACCGCAAGCGTGTCTTTTTCCTAATAACCAGGAGATGGCTTCTAACGTGCCTGAAGAGCACAGGCCGTTCCTAGGCCAGCAAGAAAGAGGAAAGTTGTGCCTTGCTGTCCGGTACCTCCATCTCCAGTGACAAAGCAAGCTGTACAGCAAGGAAAGTGCGCAGCTGCCTTTTGAAAGGCAGGTTAGCAGCCAGCCACTCTTCCCTAGAAACACAGGCCTGAGAGGAATCTGCTAATTAATTTTATCTGTTTCTCTTTCAAAAGCTGATAAAGCTCATCTTCGAAGCAGTCAGCTTTCTTACTCCTGCTTTTCCAACTGTAAGATTGTTGTAAAACTTCACTGCTTTGATGGCAGGAAGCTCTGCTCTCGCTCACCTCCAGCCTAAATTTATCCAGTCAGTTTATAACTCTTGCTCTTGTGAGAAAACTGGCCTTTAGCCTAAACTGTTCTTTTCCCTCCTCGGGATTTATTCCCCTGTGATATTTATAGACAGTAATCACGTAGCCTCTCAGGCTTCATTGTGCTAGGATGAACAAGACAAGCTCTCTCGATGACTTCAGTAATTCATTCCCTGATTATCCTAGTAGTCCTTCTCCGCATCAGTTCCAATTTTCATCTACTTTCTAGAACAAGGATGGTCAGAATTGTACATGATATCCAAAAAGATATCCTACCAGTACCTTGGGCAATGCCAACAGAACTTTTTTGTGCATGCTGGAAATGCCTTGGTACACATCGAGACAATACCTGTTTTTTTCCCCAGATGTGTTCCACTGAGGGTTCAGCTTCAGCCAGCCACTGGTGATACTCTACCATCTATTTTGTCTGGCTTCTCCAGCTGATGAGATCCCACCTCTCCTACTGTTGACAACACCAGTTTATTAAAGGAATGCTACTATTAGCTTCTCTTCAATCTGGTACTTCCAATCCTTCTCAACTCCATTGCTGATTCCCAAATTCCATTTTGGCTGGTAATTTCTTATTTAACACTTTTCCAGCTACATTACTAAAATCCAGATGAGACCCATTTTCCTGGAAAATTTCCATAAAATTACTTATAAAAACAAATCACACAATCAATCTTCAGCAAAACCTCATCAATGTTTATCTTATTTTCCATTAACCTCTGTATCGTTAATTATCACTTCCTTCCAATTATGCTTTACAGTCTTACCTTCTCCTGACAGCTTTTGGGGCTCAGACCATCCCTCTGCCCTTTTCACATAAGGGTGTTACATTTACTGTTCTCCCCTCTAAACCAGCTTCACAATTGTTTTCATAGGTCTGCTTTAAAAGACATGTAATGAAGGTGCTAGTGCTTTAGGAATTCGGGAATGGAGATTATACAGATCGCTCTCCTCTCTGGTTGAATGTATTAATTTCTTATAGTTTTTATAAAACATCTACTCTACTGATATCTGGAGTCCCAAAGACGGCTCCAAGAGGAATTCTGACAATTCAAACTTTGGTATCTCAGGCTGCAGTATGGCTCTTTCACACATCTTTCCAGGCTTCTGGCCTTGAGGGAGTAGGAATTTTTCCAGTCATGTAGAGGTCATTCTCTAAAAGTTTGGGTAAAGCTGGAAACAGATCATTCAGCAAAGGAAGCTTGCTAATAAAGTAAATTTTATTCTTCATATTAAAGGTTGGTTGATAAAAAATATTACATGTAGTTTTTCTTACCTGCTGCATGAAAAACTAACTTCCAAGCTCCACACTGAATAAACTAGACAGAACTTAATATGAAGATAACCAGGATTAATACAGTTATTTTAGCAACTTCACAAGGTGCTTTTAAGGTAATGGTGTTATAGGTTATTCACTGTATTGTGCCATGGAATCCACTGAAAGGACTGAAAATGGCTTATGTCACTCTGGTAGATATTTTTCTGACCTTTGAGCCATGCTTTTTAAGATTCATTACTGGCAGATTTTGTAATCAAATGCTAGCAGTCATCTTTTCTTTAATTCAACCATAACCAACAATAATGAAGTGTCTAGATGATGATAGGATCAACACATGACTGAGAGCAAAAATCAGATCTCTTGTAAAGCTAAGTCATCTCCACCAGACTCTACTATACTGCATGTCCCAAATTACTGACTCTAGATTCATCCACCATTATGCTGTCTGCCTGGGTTTCAAATCATTTTAAATTTTAAACAGGGTATTCAGGCCATTTCACTCTCAGCCACACAAATGAGGCTAAACTTTGGTACAAATCCTCCCCCCCCAAAACAAACAAACAAACAAACAAACAGGCTCTGACTTATTTTTTCTTGGAAAAAATCCTGGAAATGTGCCACAGTATATTACTTAGATGGTAGCCTTTCCCTGAAGAACTCTGTCCTCCTATAGGGTTTACTACCATGCACAGCAGATAAATTATTACTGTTAATAACACTGCTATTTTGCTTGACTAGTGGTATTCACCCTATAGGTGATGGGCAAGACTAATTTCCTATAGCCATAAGMCATACTAAAATGGAGATTTTGAATGAGAGAAAAGTACAATAGTGCCTGCAGACTATCACTTGATCAACAATGATGTCCATGGGCCAATAAAGGCTGGACACTTTGGTGCTAGATGTTTATCATAGTATTATACAGATCTACTCAGAAACCAGAACTGCTCTTCTGCGAGAAACTCCAGCATTTCAAAATGTGGCTTTGTTTCAAATTAGAAAGCAAATACAAAATGTTGGCATTTCCCCTTAAATAAAGTTCAAAATCTATTTCTGAATACAAAAATGAAATGCTTTAAATATAGAAACAGCATTAAATATTGCAATTAATACTGCATAAAAATCTGAAGAAAAGATGGAATTAATAGAAATATAAAGATGAAAGGTTTTGACATAAACAATACTGTTAAAGTAGACTTCTCTCTGGAGGAAAAATATCAAAGATTGATTCCTGAAAAAAGAGTAGACTTTAAGAAATCTGCAGTTTTCAACAAAAAACTGCATCAGTGGGAAAAAGAACAAATGATTTTGTAATCGCCTGGTTGAGCCAAATTACACAGACCTGCACTTGCTGCCACATCTAACAAAACTAACAACTGTAGACCAAAATCTTAAAGAGGAAATAAAATATTAACTAATATACCATTGATGTGATCTCAAATCAGCTTTAAAACCAAAAATGGCCAAGATTTTTCAAGCACAAATAATGATTTGGAGAGTTCTGACTGGTTCTGAAATTCACAAGTTGGGTATTCAGCACTTAAAATAATCAGACATTGTAAGAAGTCTCACATTTCCAGGAATGGTAACTTCTGAAATGATCTCATATTTTATTTAGCGACATCCCCACACTGATGAACTAGGGTTTCTATACCTCAAATGAAACAAACCACATCATAGAACATCAGGGAAACAGTAGACTAAAAAATGCATTTTATAGATTGTAAAAATGTAACAAGGGGTTGCAGAGGACATATCAACAATGAACTAAAATCCTTCTGGAGTAAAGCCAGGATAAATACTTGGTGGAGAGATGCCATAGCAAAGAGGTCATTACCTCCTCTTTCAGAGCGATGCTGAGTTGTGCTGGATCACTGGGGGCCATCAGCACAAGGAAAAGCAGACCTGTCACATCAGCCACTCAATGTGTGTGAGAGCCACTCAGGTGGCTCATGCTTCTCTTGTGAGACGCAGGCTGAGTCGCACAATTGCAATATACCCGCGGCAGCCTGTTTCCTTCTGCAGACCCCTTATGCCAGGGGTGGCTGGCTGGCCTCATCTGAGCAGCTGTCTCCCATGAGGGGTCAGAGAAGGACCAGGGGACCTTGCATCCCTCGACCCAGCACCACTTCAAATAGAGATCTGCTATACAATACAGTCCACTACAGCCTCTGTCAGTGTGACCCAACACAGTGACGCCTTGTGCATCAGCGGACACATGATTTAAGAGATAACAAGAGTTGACAAGCATAGGATTGGAGAAAAACACACATGTGCACACACACACCTTGCTTTAAAAAAGTAAGCAATTGTCTCCTAGCAAGCCACTCAGAATCTTTACCTAAGAATGGACATATCCTGAGAAGAGCTGCTCAGTGTCTGAGCTCGCCAGCTGGTATGGTCGGCACTGGCTGTCAGCAGGGCAGAAGCCCTGTGGAGAAGGTTACTGAGAGCAACTGAGCCTTGTGGCCAGAGTTCATGCAGAGCATTTCCAGATTTACTGCACAGTAAAGGAAAGCGCTGCCTGAGCTGAAAAATATTTTTCCAAGAAACAGACTACCTATAGCTCTCATGAGAAATAGCTTGGAAGAAAAAAAATCCAGATATTGCTCATAGAATTTACTAATTCCACAAATGTCCCTCAGATTGCAGAGCACAAAGAAAGCTTCTTACCAAGGGGTAACTGCTCAGTTGGATATCCATTTTTCCTGCTGTAGTATAGCCAGACAGCAATCGCACTGAAACACTGTGGCAGGAGGAGAAGGAGCCAGCAGCAAATGCATGATGTGAGGTGGATCATTATTGACCAAATGTTTTCTGATTTGAGATTAGCAACAGACTCAAAGAGTTTACCATGTATGTTGTTGACAAGGGGGAGAGAGTGGTTTTCAGGGCACTTCATTTAAAGTGTCTTCAGGATGACCTTACCCACTCATCCATATCAGCTGATTTCTGTTCTTTAACTTCTACTTTAGGATGTTTAACAGAGGGATGAAACTGGGCCCAGAGACTCACCATGCCACATGTTCATATTCTTCAGAGAACAAGTACCAGTCTTAAATAACACACATTCACACTGATATCTTCCAACAGTGACCTTCAGGACTGTCTACCTAGTACCTGATGGCTGCCTGAAACAGCATCTCTGGAAATGAAATACTCTTTCCCTTATTCTTCCCAGTGGCAAACCACCTCAGCGTTCAACACCGATGGCAACACTCTGGTTTCAGAATTCATTATTTGGTCTGAATTGTCTGAACCCTTATCATCACAGTGCATGCAGCAGAAGCAGAAATGAAACTTGCTGGACTGACTACTTGCAACAGTTGAAAGGAAGAAATGAAAAAGAAAAAAGAATGCAGGTGGAAGAAAGAGCAATGGAGAAAAGAAGCTATGGAAAGGATGAAATAACAGTGGTTCTGAACAGAAGTAGATTCTTCTTCTGAAACAGTACCTGTGATAACAGCCCTTGAACAACTGATGGCTCAGTTATGGCAGCAGGCCCCATACACCCCCATGGTCTCCAGGAAGCGTGAGGAGCCAAGTCCTCAGTGGGCAGTACCCGCCTGCCACATATATTGGGCAGACTGAGTGCAGGGGGTCACCACTTTGGCCAGCCAGCACCTGCCCCGCAGTCGGACGGATACCCTCCCCCTCTGCCTGCTCTGTATCTTGCTTTTTAGCACTAAAGCACTGATTGCCTACGCTCTCTGTTTCCACCCTTGTGTCCAGCCACCAACTTTTCAAAATACCCTCTTGAATCGACAGCAGGGAATAAAGGGGTTGCCCTCTTCTCACTTCCTTCCAGGAAGCTGCAGTAAGCAGCAAAAGCAACACAAACTAATGTATTAACTCTTGAAAAAAATCCTGCTCACAGAGAAGCAAGTTTCTCTGAAATAGCCACTCAAAGCTTGGGAAACAAGACAGCAAATGAACTGGCTAAAAATGTTCACTTCCTAGTTAATCAAGCAACACAGTACAGTATTACCTGTACAAATTATTTGTATTATGGCATTGTCTAGGAGCTCTAATTTGAATCGGTCTCACTGGATCAGGAGACCCAGACTTCATAGTACGGAAGTACCTGACTTTATAGTATATAAATCCAAGTCGGAAGGGAACAAAGGTCCATAGCTGTCCCCCATCACAGGCCAGCAGCAAAATTAAGGAGCCATGTCACCCAAGATCTGGTTCAGTTCTTGACCTACTACACAACAGTGCCTGCCAGCATAAGAACAAGTAGTAATCGAAAGAGCCACTGCACTACTTGAAACACAAAGCTAAGCAGGTTTTGCTACCCCACCATAACATGAATGATGGTAAGGTTCCTCTTTCATGCCATAGCTCAGAAAACAAATTTTCAGTGGGGAAGTGCCTGCCTATCTATCACCATGGCTCCTACATGACTCTCACCACTCAGTCTGCTTCATATCTTAATACAATTTTATGATATAATACATTCTATATGGCAGTTGCTTAGTTACAAAAACTCTCAGATCAACAGCTACAATATTAAAATCTTGCCAAAGGTCAGATCCCACCAAATGATCATGCAGTGTCTTAAAGACATGTCTTTTATTATTTTTCTTAGTATCTGAGAGAAATACTGAATGACATTTTGCTATAATAGCTTGTGCTCTGTTGAAGCAACAACACAACACAGGACAACATGTGTAATGGTGTCATTATAATTATAGATATAGTCTTATTGTAATCTCCCATTACATGAAGCTTATATCTTAGTCACAAAAAAATCATTCCTGGCAGAAAATGGAATAATGAAGCTTTTGCCTATGAGTAAAGTTGTGGAGAAAAGTTCAGTAAAATGAGTTTAAACATTTCCAGACTTTCAGAACAAAAGAAATCAAAATACGCTTTATATTGTATCAAAACAGTATCTTTCACAATGATTGTGGCTCCCCAAGAAGGAATTTCAAAGATCCCCACAGACATGAATGAATTCCTAAGAGAAAAACGTCATCATCTCCATTTTAATAGAAGGCAGTAGGACAAACATAGGCATTTTTCTAGCTTAATGCAAGTTCTACCTCATATAGAATGTGGTGCATCACCAAGACCTTCTGCCTGGCTGCCTTCTCTATTTACCAAGTGCTTTACCTCTCCACCGTTTCTAGTTCTTTCTTTTGTACAAATGTGGCAATAGGTTGCCAGGATCCCATACTGCGTCCTCTGTACATTATGTACCAACACAATTCTGGGTATATCCTGCATGCTTAACTGCTCATTCAGAACACACAGGCTACTCACTTATAAGCATTGAGAAGCATTTCATAAAATTAATTTCAGGCTTGTGTGGACCTTCAAGAAGACTTAGGCAGTCTACTTCAGAGATGGCAGGCTCATCTTCCTCAATTATAGCTGTTTTCTGGTGAGAAAGCCATTTAACTCTTCCTCTCCCCTCCTAATCTCAGAGATGATTCAGACATTTTATACGTGCCAGTACCTTCTCTCAACCATCGTTACTGCCGGACACTCGTGCCCCACTCTCTTGACATGCCTTTCAGACTCTATTAGCCCTGTCTCTCCCTTCTTCCCTATCACAACAGAACATGTAACCAGAAGCGACAGTTCTTCAGAGCAATAGATCCTGGGGGAGGATTTTTGTAGCTGAGCCACACTTCGACTATATCCTCAACCTTTCTACCTTAGAAGGCTGGTTCCTCACCCTGTGACCCCTTGGATGCCACCACAGCCTACTCATTCAGCATTCACTCCCACATTTCCAGCCTACTACCCAAGGAGAGGACAGAAATTGGAGATATGCAAATGACTTCTCTAGAAAGAGCGTGGATGTATTCCCTCTAGATTGTACTTCCAAAAACCTCCAAGGCCTTGGAGGAAGCTGTGAGTTGCCCAGATCCATCTGGAAGGATATATCATGTGTAAAGGTTTTAAGAGCTGACAGGAAGTTTTTGACAACTTTCCATCCACATCTTATCACTCCAGGAGCATAGAGCAGATAGAGGTAATTAAAAATTCAACTTCTAAACACGTAGTGACTGCATATTAGTTAGTCCAAAACTACCCAATTCTTTGCTTAGAAGTTGACAATGATGCTGCTATAGATCTAGTTACTTACATAGTCCTGAACGCAATGGTTTGTGGTATGCAAGTGCTAATACAACACAAACCTAGATGTTGTCATACCTGCTAAGTTTGTATTTATCTGAGTTAGTATTAAATGTCTTTGTATTACAGAACATCACTATCAGCTTGAAAGCTACCTTGCAGATAAATCTGGAAAGGCTTGTTTGTGCAAATCTCAGTGCTTGTCTTGTATCTTACAAATAAAAAGGAGAAGGACTAACCCATCAAGGAATTGTTCCCTTCACAGTAAGCACAAAGCAGCCAGGCAGTCCCAGACCCTGCACTGACAAATATATTTCCCCCAGGGTCAGCATTTGTTAGCATCTGTTGGCTGTAGTATTTCCTTAGTAATCTAAGTAATGTCAGAAAGATCAAAGAAAACCCAACTGGCTTAATGAGCCACTTGCAATTTCACTACAGCAGCTGCGTGGATCGAAGCATGGCATCTCTGAGACAAGTAGATGTCAGTGACAGCATACAGCAGCGGGGCTGCGGGAATGAAAATTTACTTTTCACAATGAAAAACACTTACTGCTTTCTGTATACGCAAACTCAATGCTGCTCAGAGAGTATGAAGATGGGATTGCATAAAGTTATGAGTAGCCAGACAACATATACAATAGTTGCAAATTGGTGTTTTAGCGCCTAACATGATATAAGTTATGAGCATGCCACATACAGGCAAAGACAGAACTGGTGATTGCCAAGTCAACTTCCCTTGTAGACTACATCCCACAGGCTGTTAGTATGTATTTAAATACATAGATACAAGTTATTAAAAATCCTGTGCTCTTCTGTTTTGTGGTATTTTAATACTATTCCAGGCTCAAAACCAGACAAAGCCATCAGACACCACCAGCCAACACTTCCCAGGGGAACACTATGCTGAAATCCTTGGCCACACAGATACTCTCTGATGATGAAATGCCACTAAAATGTCTGCCAGTAAAATCAGACTGAACATCCATGACCCAACTGAAGTCAAGGTCTCCCTGTGCTCATTTGTGTAAAAACATAGCTATTGCCTTTTGTCTGGATGTACTAAAACAAAAGTTAGGATAATTGAAGGGAGAATGGAAATACTAAGGATTTGGTTGGATTGCACAGTGTAATTTTAAAGTCCATAGCAATACACCAGAATATTGAACAACAGTTTGCACCATGTGAAAAAAAGGACAGCTGCCTCCAAAGTCAAATGTAACGAGGAACAAGGATGCTGGTACAGAATCACAGAATCACAGAATCGCTGAGGTTGGAAGGGACCTCTGGAGATCATCTAGTCCAACCCCCCTGCTCAAGCAGGGTCACCTAGAGCACA